>NC_140540.1:36998675-37228675 GCF_057382185.1 Mchenga conophoros
TAATCTTCCTTAAACAAGTGAAAATAGAGTGCTCTGCTCCTTGAAATAAGTAATAATTAACTGAAAAAAGGTTGTCGATCTTACATATTTTACAGATTTATGTAATAGAACAAATTACAGTTACTTACATAATTGTTTATAAATTCACCACATGGCAGGAAATCCACCCCTTTCTCTTTTCACTCACTTCCATAATTTTCCTTGTAACAGCTTTCAACCTTTGACTGTTCTTACTGAGGCTCATGCCTTTACTAGCTTCTTTAAAATGTCCATGTTTAGCTGGTTAATGGGGGTTAAAGTGTACGATGGGGTTTGTAGTTTACTTTGACGAACTTTGTATCTTCACTCACCACAAAGACCTTCCACGCCAACAACATGTCAGCATGTTGCTGTGACTGTGTGTGCAACTATTCGGCTGTGACCTGCGGGTCACTGGCCAGGGCTGAGAACGCCGAAAATTGATGGATTCCATGTTCCTGGTTGCTCGATCTGTACGCCTCTAGCATTTAAGCTGTGTTATGATGTGCTTGTGATGCAAACCATGCTAAATGTCTGCAGAAATGAATGAAATGACACTCCATCAAACCAAACAGGAGCAATTTCTCCGGACAGACATAAACACATTCCTGTCGCTTATAAGAAGAATTTCTGTTATACTGTATCAGGGTTACCAAAACATGTTTTATATATGTGTATTATTAATAAATACTGCTTACCTGGCTATTTATGTTTTACTGTTTTAAGTATGTTTATACCTGTGAGATTTATTCATTTATTTAATTGTTTTTTTTGTCAGATTCTTGTATGTCTTGATGACCGTGACAAACCGTTTGTCAAAGTTCAAGGTTACTGTGACTTTATATCTGTCCTTTTCTCACAAAGGTGGTTTCATTTTAGCTCATACTTAGACTGAAGAATGAATTGGTTAGAAGTAACTGTTAGCCCCCAAAACATGTTTTTGGCTATAACTTGGGAATTCATGTGCTAATCATAACAAAATGTCTCACAAATGTCCAAATGAATAAAATGCTGATGTGATGAAACTAACAATGTGAAAAGAAAGAAATGTCTATAGTTTATGTACAGAAGAGATTATGACCATTATTTTATGAATGAGTGTAACAAACAAACAAACAAACCTTCCATTTCACTCTTATTTAACTGTCAGGTCTTGGATCTACTCTAAAAACGTGTTTGTTTTGTTGCAGAACCATCAGAAATTACACTATTAGGAACATTTTTGATTCAAATTTTCTTTGAATCTTTTTTAGCTCAGGACACATTCTTAAGCAGTCATGATTTTATTATCTCCTCTTTCTTGCCTCAGTGAAGCAATCATATTTATTGTGTTTTGGAATACATATAACCATATGCATGCTGAATAGCTTTACCTCACAGCAAAACACACATGCAGTTATGCTCTTCATGTGTGGGGGGTGGAGGGGGACGGGGTGCCAGTCATGTTCCATTAATCTGAATCAACATGTAGTGATTGATCAATTAGCCCTGCTTAAAGCTGGGGCTCAGGCTGATCAATAGCACTGATCACCGGCCAAAGGTTTTTCATTAAGACCTGCTGCTCTGCATGAACAGACTCCATTAGCACAGACCAAATGGACTGTGAGGAATGTAAAACCTGTAGTGGAAAAACATATATACATCCTGCAGTTTTGCCCTTTATTCGATTTATATCCACGTTTGAGGCATATATTTAACGGCGTGTGTAATAATTTTATCTAATTTGCAAATCATTAGTGGTCGCTAAAACCGATTCCAACATAAAATCTTATTCCTGGTACCAACAATGTAGGTATAGGTGTTTCAAAAACTTCAAAAATAACAAACAGTTCATTCAAAATAATGTTGTATCATGTTTTCATGAATCGACTGTGGGTGTGTGGAAAAGTACTGTGATCATATTGTCCCACATAATACTTGGTGCTTACAGCGAGATTAAAAAAAGTATGTATTTATTTATTTATTTTCACACTACCACACTCTGAGCAGATAGTCGGGGCTAATCAGACCTTATAATGTTGTAGTTTATACAAAGTCTGACAAATGAATGATATAAATTATAGAACTTTTTAATGCCCATAAATATTTTTATAGTATAGTCCTTTGTTTTTAGGCAAAGACTTGCGTGCATATGTTTTACATTTCCCTATTTAATCCCTGTATAATCACTCATATTGCTTCTAAATATTGTTTTCAGTTCCATGGGTGGGCATGTCTGACTGTATTTCCTTTTTCAGCCCAGTCATTGTCAGCTTGTTTGTTAGTTACCTGAAAAAAGAAGCGGATGTCGCTGTGCCACAGTGATATGTCTGATCCACGACCCCATCAAACCCACGGGATCATCCGTAGCCTGAAACACAAAAAACACTGGTCAGCCACCACTGTCAAACTCACCTTTCTCACCCTTTCCTTACCCTCAGTGGGGCCAGGAGCCATTGTTTCACTTAAACAATCCTTATTGAATTAAATCTGGCCACATGCTTTGTTTAGTAAGACCGATGCGTACTGCTGTCACGGGTCCTATCGTTAATGTGCCATCACTACACCTCATATCCTTACCAGACACGTAGCTCCGTTTCCTCCATCTGTAGGTGAATGTGTGCGCACATGTCCCTCTATGGGTGTGTGGCAGTGACTGAAACCATAAAAGTGTGCTGGTAGATACGGTGAATGAGTAACCAGGAGGATGATGGGTGGGACTGTGTCTGTATGTGTGTGTGTGTGTGTGTGTGATATTGAGCATTAAATCACTCATCAGAGAGAAAAACAGATAAGCAGTTTGACATTAGTGGCTTTAGTCACTGTTAGAAATGCCACAGAGAAATAGACATATAAACACCCTAGAAAAGGCTTACGAAATCCATATGAAATCCAACTTATTCATCTCTAATGTAATAGCCCTATAGCTCATGGTCATCCCAAAAAGTCTTCAGCAGCTGCTTGATCAAAAAAACATAAAAGTCAATAAGAAATGTCATCAAAGCAAACTCCAACACCTTTGAGATGTATTTTATATATTTTGATCTGTGATTCACTTGTATTTGGGGTGACTTGTTCTCCTGATTGTTTAGAGAGTGCTATTAATTTAAGGTCACAGGACTGGATCCTCTCACTATCAAGACCATGTGGCTATCCTCCTTACCCGCTTTGAAGCAAGTTCTCTCTGTGGCATTGTTTTTGAAAACTTTTAATAAAACAATTAAAAGGAATATGAAATATTCAGAATTATAGGAAAAAATAACTAATGTGAAAAAAGTATTGCAATTGTAAAGCTTGTACCTTTTTGCCATTTAAACACTAGGGAAGCAAGATTAACATGTTTCAGGTTTGAGCAACGGCTAGGGGAGTAGATTGTTTTTTAGGAGGGGTGTCATAATTGTGATAACACTTACACGTGTTTGGGCACATGTGGCTGTATCTCAGTTTAGGCGGGAAGGAAGGGAGTTGGTCATAGAAATACTGTGGCAGACAGGAAGAGATCATCCTCATGTTACTATCGCTGGGGTTAAGCACTCTAACTCCCCAAGCCCAAATGTGTAGATTCAGAATATTGCTAATAGACTTACACACTGGTGCATACAGTGTTACAAACATAAACGTCTTCTCCCTCATGGTCTCTCATCTTTTTCCTTTTTACAAGTGCCACACAACTATTTTGTTACTATGATAAATTGGATTTTTTTTTTCCTTTCCTGGGATTGGATGGCAGCACGGACATTTCCGTGAGTGGTCGATGGGATGGATGCACGGATGACACAGTATCCACCCCCATTGGGGAAAGGAAGTCCCTATCAGAACAAAACAGGAAAGAGACAAAGCAAAAACAAGTGCATGTCTTTTTGGACATTAAATCACTTCCTTTAGGACTCTGAACTGCTTGCCCCACCATCCTCAGCTTCCACCTATCAGCACACACACACGCACAAAGATGTGTGTGTGCATATAAAATTGCAAGTTATTCGGTTATTCATCTCTAAGCAGTAGTGTTGATAAACTCAGCTAATTAATATCAATAACAAAGAAAAGAGACTAGAGAGCTCATTTAGAATTGTAAATTTGCTTCAGTGGTAGGAGCTGGTGCCCTACAGTGTATGTCCAGCCTACCAGTCTTATTGCTTTAAGTTGCAGATGCGATGGGAATCATAGGATGTAAGTGGCATATAAATCCATGTATGCTGACAGATCATAAGCCCTGTCTGGATCCAGTGCCTTGATCTAAATCCAAAAACAAAAACAAAGAGACCAAAGTTCTTCTGCGGCTAATGCAGGAAAGGACAGGAAAATGGTTGCAGGAAAAGACAATGACCGGAGTTTTCATCCAGAACAAAAACACTAGTCTCACTCTGTCTTGGTAGTCGCTTTTGTGTGTTTGATACTCTGTGGCTCATTTCCGATATCTAGTGCAAGTCTTCTACAGACATTAGAAATGCAGCTCTCATATAGTGTTGTGCTCATCTCAGGGCACAGCTGTAAAAAATATGACTTCCTTCCTGAAAGCAATTTCCTGTTTATGTCTGAATGCAGGTCACGAGAGGGGTATAGTGGTTCCTACCTCATCCACCATCATGGTTCAACCCCAGACCTGATGATGCAGGATGTTATGAAGCTCATTGCCATTATCTTGAGCAAAATACCTGTCTAGGGTTGGCTCCTCCTTGAGCAAGACACTGAACTCGACTTCAGTGCATGTGCATGACATACATGTCTGCATCTTGATGTGTAAATTGTAAATTGCTTTGTCCTTTAAGGTATAAAAAGGGCTTCATAAGTACAGTCCACTTACATTTTCCAGTTCTGTCTTTTCTCTCCTTATTCCTAAGCTGTCTACTTTAATCCACAAAACACAAATAAGCAGATATTCACTAAGCAAACACACTGTTGTGACATTATTTACGTTTTATTCTCTCCACAAGACTTAAGAGACTTCCTCCACACCCCCAAATTGTCTCAATTGCACACACATGAATCTTCCTGAGGTGCCCTGTTTGTTTCATTTTCTGCTGATTTGCCTAAAACAGGCAGCGGCCGCTGCTGTCAATGTTTAATTTAAGAGCTCATGTTCCCCTCTGCACGGTATCTTGTGGTCGGGAGCATAGATGGGCTTTATGGGGGGGTGCCATGGGTGGGTTGAGGGAAATTGGGTAGGTGGGTGGGGGGATTGATGGAGACCGGTAGGTCTCCGGGCGCCGTCATTAAGATGGCTCCTCGGTGTGGAGATGAGAAAGCATGCTCTGCACTCTGGGCTCATTGAAGATGCTCCCCTGCCTACTCGAAGCATCCATTATTTATAAGTTTTTACAAATTCCAACTGACATTTTTATCAGTTGGGAATGTCTGTTTCTTATTTGCCTACTCTGGGCGTGTCTGTCCTGCACCCAAAAGTTGGAAAAAAAATTTGAAATATAACCGGTTGACATTAAAAAGCACTTTGCAGCTGGCTGCAGTTATCTTCGACATCTATAATTAGGTTTTCAAGTTTTAGTTTTAAACAGTATTTTCAGAATCAAAGGGAAATAGGTGATATTGTTTGTAACAAAGTGGCATATTGGGTGGTGGCACACAGAATAAGTTATTAGTCATGTCTCCTTTAAACCTAATCACTTTGATAACATTGTATTTAACTTTACCCCTCAAGATTATTGAACATTACAAGAAGTAGATGTCAGACATGACAATCATATATCCGAATAAAAGCATATGTGCATTACTGACCAATGCAGGTCTATCAGGAAGCATCTCTCTGCTGTCCACCACCCCTTTCTCGTACATCTGTGGCAGAGCCAGTATTGATCTTACCGCTGCCCTGTTTGGTGTTCACAGCCTCGGGCTTCACACAGCCTTACCTCAACTTACATACTCACCTCATATTAGGCTCTCAGCTCGATATGCACTGTAAGGCTCTGAGACACTCCCACTTGTAAAATGTCAGCCAGGATGAACTCCCATAAAACAAGACAGAAAGCCCACTTACACACACATATAGATACATTTGTTAGAAATAATCTTTTGTAATACTGAAAATGTAGAAAGATTCAAATTAGAGGAAAAAAACAAACCTGTAAGGTGATTGAGGGCATTTGTATGATCGGAAATGATGTAAAGCGTACTCCATGGTCTTTGCAGTTACACCTCAGTTGAACACCTATACAGCTTCAACCAAAATAAACTTCTGTCACACATTGCTACAGATCCCACCACATCTCAGAGTTGCTCTGCTGTATTGAGATCTAGTGCCTGTGGAGGCCATTTGAGTATAGTGAGCTCATTGGCATACTCAAGAAACCAGTTTACGCTTTGTGGCATGGCGCGTTACCCTGCTTGAAGCAGCCATGAGAAAATATGCATGCTATGGTTATAAAGGGATGGAGGTGGACATGGTCAGCAACAATACTCAGGCTGTGGCATTTAAATGATGCTCAGTTAAAAACCTAAGCAAATATCCCCCAAACCATCACCACCAGCGTCAGCCATTGATATAAGGCAAGAGGAATCCATGCTTTCATTTTGTTTATACCAAATGCTGATCCTAGCATCCAAATATAACAGCAGACATTGACTTATCAGACCACGTAATTAAAAAAAAACTTCTGTTGTCTGATTTTGGTGAACCAGTTTCCTGTTGTTAGCTAATAGGAGTGACTCTTGTGTGTAGTCTTCTGCTGCTGTACCCCATCTGGTTCGAGGTTTGGCATAATGATGCTCTTCTGCATAAGCTGGTTGTAATGAGTGGTTATTTGAATTACTGCTGACCAGAGAACTGTTGCTCACTGGATGTTTTCTCTTTTTCAGACCACTCTCTGTAGAAATGATTGTGTGGGAAAATCCCAGTAGTTTCCAAAAAACGCATACCAGCCTGTCTGACACCAACAAACAAGTCATGTCCAAAGTCATGTAAATCACCTTTTTTCCTCTTTCTGTAGTGCCAAAATACAGCAAGTTGCTTCAAGGCACCTTCTATTGTATAACCCTATGGTAATAGAGAGAAAACCCCAATAATCAGTCAATCCCCAATGAGCTAGCATTTAGCGACAGTGGGAAGGAAAAACTCTTTTTAAACAGGAAGACACTTCTGGCAGAATCAGGCTTAGGGAGAGTCAGCCATCTGTCATAACTGGTTGGGAGTGAAAGGACAGAAGACACAAGAATAAACAGTGCTTTCCACAATCGCCAACATAATACACAGTGGGATAATATCTTTTGGACAAATGGTGTTCCATAAATCAAGCCTATACTTCCAGAGATTTTTAGAATAAATGTCAAGATGCACTGGAACTGTTTTGACAGCATGCAATGGTCCAACATCTCAAGAAGACATTTTAATTATTTTGTCTTCATTTCTTTCACCCATCATTTGTTACAGAAAAAAAGTGTCTTTCTCAGGATTTGTGGCATACCACCATGTTTTGTTAAAGTTCATACATATACACACCCTATCATTTTGACTTCAATACATAAATGGTTTTAAATGCTTTGCCCAAGGGCACCTTTGCTGTGATTGTCTAACCCAGCCAATTTGGTTTGTCTCGTCCATTTATTTTATAGCTTGTAGTAATGTGGTGTTCATGAATGACAAATGCACAGTCCTGACACTATTATCCTGAGTTGGAAGGCTTATATAGCTTAAAATGATTTTAAAGATTTAAAGTGACTTTGTGACATAAGGAGGTGCATATTACTCGACAGTTGTGCAGACTGCCATGTGGTGACTAAAATTAACCACAGACACCCATGATTAGAGTCGAAATTTAAGATGCAATGAAAAAAAAAAACCCACCCAAATATACAAGAAGTTGTCTTAAATGTATTTCATTATGCTTTCATGTAAATGTTCAACTTCTAGGGTATAAGCTGTTTGCTCACCTTTATTTCTTGTTATCCGTGGTTAAACACTTAATAAATAGCTGGGCAGTCTGTTAGCTTTGCTCATGTATTCTTCCTTGAAAAGCTGTGTTGTGCACACTGTCAAAAAAAGGACACACCAACTCACCACTATAGAATGCTGTGTTATTTGTGGTGTAGTACAGTTAGAAGGCTATTTTGGGAATTTTGTCAAATTGATACAGTAACTTGATTGGAAATCTAAGGAGACGAAACACAGCATTCACAGCTATGTAGGGCTAGGTCATGGTCTGGTGTTTGGGGTAGGCTGTGGTCTGGTGATGAGGGTAGCAGCTGCCTTGATGTCCAGTGCCTAGCATAGTAATGACATCCAACAGTGCTTCAGCCCACGCAAAAACTTTACACTCAAAACTTTTCACTATCCTCACTATCAACCACAAAGCACAGAATCTATAAAACTACATACTTATGTCATTAACGATGTAATACTTCTGAAATGATAAATTAGTGATTTATTGTAATAGATTGAGCTCAACTTTTGACAGCCTTAGAACTCTAGGTGATGATAGGCAGCCTTTCCTCTATTAACTTGACTTCTGGTCTTTATAAAACTGAGCAAGTGCCGAACAGATGCTGAGGGGATGTTCCCTAAAGATCTTCCATGGGGATTATACTCCTAATTTTACTTAGTAATGTTTAAGGCTGTGGTGTTGCTTCATAGGAGCTTCATTACAGTGTTACTGCTGCCTCTGGCAAAGGACTGAACCTCTTAAGAGTCTTAGGAGCTTAGAGAAACTGCTGCTGTCTCAAGAGAGGGATAGCAGACTAAATAATCAGTTTCCCATCACAGTGACAATGTGAGAGCAGCTGTTTGCATCTGAAGGCCTGCCAGCAATTGTCAATTGTGCTCTGAGACACTGAAGGAAAGAAAAGAGGCACGAAGGGAGTGAAAGCTTAAAGAAAAGTTTCTTTCTGCTTGATTCAGGCTTCTAAAGGGTTTTGATATTGATTTCACCAACAGACCTGTAGTTGTATGTCTAGAGAAGGGCTAAATCTGTCTGTGAAAACACATGTTAGTAGAGATAGAGACAAACACATGATAAATTTAAGCAGAGTCTTGTATTTTTGGTGCTGTATGCTAAAATAAACAGTACTTTTTGAGTTATGGTGCACATTATTCATTTGTGTTACACCAAGCCTCCGAACTCTCAAGTTGTTTTGATGGAAGAAGAATGCTTTTTTGTCCATTGTTTTGCTGTCCACAGAAATAAATCCTCTGGGATTATAATAAACTATATCTCAAGCATAGTGCATGTTTACATTGTAAAAAGTGTCTGTGCAAATATGACAATGGTCCCCAGCTCAAGGCTATTGCTGGGCTTGAGGGACTAAAATGTCCCTCACATCTTTGGATGTGTGACCACCACCCTGCCCAACTTGAAGATTAATAAATGAGCAAAGAATTTTGAACCTTTCATTCTTATACATTTTGCTGTTTTTAAAGAGTAGATGGTCTGTTCCAGCATTTTTATTAGGCACTACCTGGTTTCTTATGGTTTCTTGATACTTTGTCTTGTTTAGTGTCGGTTTTATATTCTGCCGTTCTGTTTTTTATTCTGTTCCTTTAGCTCTTGCTTGTTTCAGTTACTTTGTGTATTACAACCCGGCTCAAAAGCTGAAACATAAATATGGAAACTAACACGAGAAGAGGGTTTTATTTTAAATTCTGTAACAAATTAGCTAAAATAGCTGGTACCACTAAGACAAAGACTAGTGTGCCTCCATGAAAGCCTGCCTCAGGTTTGCCTTTATCCACACCTGACTAGGTGTGGTCAATTAGCAACAGCTGAAAAGTCTTGCACTGCCACTGCAAAGAGATTAGGGCCTGCAGAGGGACTTAACAATGTGTGTGCTTAGAGCTTATTTGTCCCCTCCATGTTTCCTTTGCCTCCTGTGTTGAGTTTATTCATGTGTCTATGTTTCTCTATATAGCTATAGTTTATCACTTCCTGTTTTATTTTTGCAATTAATTGTCTCATGGGTATTGTGCTAGTTCTACTTCCATTGGCTTGTCTCATTGTCTTGACTATCCTCACCTGTGTCTCATTACCCTTTTGTTTCGATGTCACCTCCTGATTAGCCTTTTGTGTGTGTGTGTATATATGTATATATATTTTTTTCTCCCCTCTGTCCTTTGTCATTGTTGTGCTAATAAACGAGGGCCCCAGAACAAACCTATGAATAGAGTGGCCACTCAATCAATCATTTGGCATCTCCCTCACTGATAAAACAAGGCTTGTCACCACTGAAGCCTCTCAAAGCACAGAGAGCTGGTGATCAGCATGTGAGGACGAGGTGCTGGGCTGTTGTGGCTGTGTATGGTTCTTCCACATGCTATTTTCACAAGCTCCTGTTTGCTGAATGAATAAATTGTTACATTGCCAATATGTCTTATTTCTTCAGACTTCAGTCATTCAACCCAATAAACAAAACAAGAGTCAGTAGCAGAATAAGCTATTTGGCATTGGCAGAGAAAATTTGGCAACTTTTTATGGGCACAACCCACATACTCAACTCTGCTGCTAACCCACAGGAAAATAAGCAGTATAAAATCTATTGCCAAGAACCATTGTTAGAACAAAAACCAAAAACATATTTCCTTACCTTTGTGCTAGATTTATAATCCTCTGTTATAAACTGAGCCTACTTCCACGTAGAGGAACGTTCCTGGCCATTAGAGCGGGATCTCAGGCTATGATGAACATTTTTTAATTTACCAGACGCATGCTTTTTTTCAGCACTCATGCAGACAATTTTTTAACCTTGATTTTTTTCTCTGGCACAGTCCAGTCATTGGTAATTGTAAGCAGCCTTACTTTTGTTTACTACCTTAGAAATTGGCGTATTATGCCACAGAAATTTATTATCTTTGTTTGGAAAATTGACTAGCATTTCGAAAGCTCTGTTGTTAGATGCAGCATACAGTATGATATGTTAGGTGGCAACCACAATCATGACGCAGTCACAATTACCAGAAGACCATCAGAAAACAGCAGCGGGTAGAAGAAATGTTGAAATATAATAAAACTGCGTAACCACCAGTCAGAAAACAGCTGCACCAGAACTGGGAGTGCAGAGACAGACTGTAGACTGAGGGACAGATGGGGATTGTTGCTTGAACATGGATAGCCAAACTGCAACGTGTAAGCCACACACAGATTTATAGTTTTACAGTCAGAGCAAAGGCTACTGCACACGTCACACTGACTCAGCTGTGACATGTCAGCATGTTTCCAGGCATATTGTAGGGACCACAACTATCCGAGGGGTGTTCAAAGTAAAAATGTAAATTACAATCACCCGAAATGGCCCAAGAATCCACTGTGCAAAATTATCAGACAGGTTAAAAAAACATCTATGTACAGCAAGTACAATTTTCTTCTCGCTCCTTTTTCAGTTTTTTTTATTTTTTTTATTTCAGTTTTTATTTGTTGTTATTATTATTATTTTAATCATCTTTAGTCTGTCTCACTAAGAAATGCTAGGAGGTCATAGCAAAAACATACATATTTGTCTGGATTTTTCATAGGAAAACAGTCGCTTTACCCAGAACTCTGCAGAAGAGGAACAGTGTTGTGATATTCAGGTTGTCATGTCATTACAGATGCCACATACCTCTTTTGTAGCTCCCATAGAGGACTCTTTTTGATAATGTTCACGCAAAGGTCAAGATTCCACATGTAGTTTTTCACCAGCATTCACCTTCGCCACTTGGCTGAGGTCTGGCATGATTAATTCTTTGTGTCTTGCCATCTCTCTGTGTGCCAGGTTCATCTTGCTTACAATGGAGCCAAGCAAACACAGGAGAAAAGTGTGTGCCTGAAAGTGTGTGTGTGTTTTTAAAAGACATTGGTGCAACTGTTTTAACAGGGCGACTCTGTTTGAATTAGATGTTCTAACCCCCCGCTTGCTAAATGGATTTCTAAAGTGGCTGTAGTTGGAGGCTTTCAATCGGATGCAACCTTGAGTCCTTTTTTATGTGAGCTCTGTAGGATTTAAGTGCCGGTATAACATGAGCACGACTGAATGCATGCTCCTCATTTTTTGAAATTGAAAAATCTCCAAAGGCTCTCCCCATTGTGCAGGCAATTAATGGAATGCTGGCAGCGAGGTTCAGGTGCTTAAAAGTTGTATTTTTTTCCTCTCTCTCTCCTGATCTCTTTTTAATGACTAATAAAGGATAATCATCGTGGAAAAAACATCATAATGCTGTAGGCTTCCTCTTTATGCACAATGATGTATAATGCATGCTTTGAAATGAAACGGCAGCGGCCTTCGAACCATTCCATCTCCAAACCTTAGTGTATTTGTTTTGCATGCCACAGTGAGGCTTTTGCATAATAATTGTGAGTGTTCCCTTTAACAGTACTTGCCTATTAATTTGGTCTTTACATTTTTAAAGTTTGTCCATCAGGCCGCCAAACAATGGCTCCTCCAGTCGCTGTTTGGCGTAAGTGATTGCAACGTAGGCTAATTGCCTCTCTAAAGAGTTGTTTCCTTTTTTATCCTCTTTGTTTTTTATGTTTTAGTGTTGAAGCATATGAATAAATATAAGTGATCAATAAAACCTTTCCCCTTAACTTTTTGAACAGTCTTTAACATGTAAGAACTCCCTTTCTTCTTATATGAGGTGAATATATAAAAAGCTAATATCGGCTTTCGTGACCTTTTTTGGGGAGGGTTTTTCTTTTGCTCTTTGGTTCATTTTAAACTTAAAATGTCTTTGTGCTCTGCTTTTGCACCGATAATCAGGCGACCCTGGTTGGATAAAAGGGAAAGGTTAAAAAGGTTAACGTCACACAACGTTGTACTCAGAATTTAAGATGGTACAAATGTGCCAAAAAGTCTTTTTCAATGGTCAAAGTAAGTTGATTTTTATTTCCCTTTGATGTATTGTTACTGCCAGAACTACTTTACAGGGAGTAAATTGGGGGAAGAAGCCGAGGGTCTGGAAGGGGGCTTTTTCCCCCCAGTTGCTCCAGTAGTAAAATGCAAAGTTTCTGATAAGAGGGTAAACTGCTGCCTACTTTTGGTCTAATGATATACAATGACTGAGTCGGTACATGTGGCTGTAGATATTTCATTCAAACTCACAGCTGTCATTATTTGTTTTTAATAAAGACAAATAATTAAGACCGAACAAACAGTAAAAGTTCAGCTCTCTCGTAAACTCACTGATTAATTTTATTTAGTAGTTGTGCTTGTCTCCGGCCTGTCGAGCCTCCGGGCCTGCCTGAAACTGGACTGAATATCAAATTTGCTTATTCCAGCATTCAGTTGCTCATTTTCTTGCAATCTTGGAACCCATCCAATAGCTTTCTTTCTCTCTTTCTTTATTTCTTTCTTTTTTTTCTCTCCTCGTGCCCTCAATCTCTTTCTCTTTGACTGTGCTTGACAATACAGGGAAACATACAAGCGCATCTCGGTAAATTCGAGTGATGTGGTTCCAGAGTTTAAAAGCTTCACATAACACTAGCAGACACAACTTGGGGCTGTTTGTGTGACGGAAAGGAAAACTTGTTTAGAAACTGACAGCACTGTGTGTGAGAGAGATTTAACAAAAAAAAAAAAAAAAAACTGTATGTGTGTGTTGCTTTTGGCAAGTTATTCATTTGTATTTTTTTTTCCTTGCTCTCTGTGTGGTTATCTTTTGAGTTGGTTGGTTTGGAGCTGATGTCCACCTTTGGGGATGCACATAGCATGCATTTCTGAGTATTTTCACCTGAGGCTGCACTTGTTAGAGTCTGTGGATAAATGTATATACATTATTTATACAAATTCAGGGCGAGTGAAAGCAGGTTTAACACGTTTACAGACAGGAGGCCAAGCACTGAAAGCCAAGCTCCAAGTGAGGATTGCAATGCTGTGTGAGGGGAATCGAGCTGGCCGCTTGCTCATCTGTGACCAGCATCCTTAATGCTGCGTGTGAACACAGACCGTATTATCTTTACTGCCTCAGCAATTAAATGATCCCTCGTATCAGTTGCATCGTAGGAAGAAATGAAAACTAATAGCCTGTTAAAAGTTTGGTATTTACAAAAGGCTCTTAAGAAACCTCTTGGCTTTGTTGCTGAATTTTTTATTTTCTAAAAATGTAGAAAAGGACTAGTGACTGTTCAACAACTTCTTCTTCTTCAGTTTAGAAATTATGTATGTGTCTTTAAGAAAACATGAGAAGAGATTAATGAACCTAAGAGAGGGATGGGGAGAGAGAAAGGTTGGCTAGAAGGCAGAGAGAACTGTAAGGTGGATCAAACTCGTGGCAGATCATGTCGTGTGGAGAGTTAAAGGCAAATATAAAAAGGATGAGTATTTGCACAAAATTACACTTGCTGCCAAAGTACAGCTCTTTAGATCATTTATCAACCTCTTGTCTAGATTCACATTGTAACAGTAAAATCATGCTTTAATGTGAATATTGTGCTGCTGAAGGCTGTTGAGCAGGACAGCTTTTTACAGTTTAATCGCTTCTGATATAAAACTCTGTATTTGACTTTGAGACCTCAACTGTAGACCTTAATTAACGTTCTTTCAGTCACTCACTAAAGGGTTTCATTTTAAAACGTTTTACTGCACACAATAGTTAGAAATGATTGGCGATTGCATCCGTTCGTAATATTGTTAAAAATTGTTGCAAATGTTGTAACAACAGTAATTTAATAGTGGGGCTCTTCCACCATTTTTTACTGACTTCAGTGACAAAGCACTAGATACTGTACTTCATCCTCCTCCCAGCATGAAACGAGAGTTACCATTTGTGTTGCATTGTTACAGTATAGATAAGTAGTGCTTCCCTAAAGTTACTTGAAATTTCCCACTTACCCATCCCTCTCCTTCATTTAGGAGCTGCCTGCTTCAGAAGTGAATGCCTTGCCACCTGGCTGCAGTCTTCATGTTCCCATGGACCTCGAGTTTTCAGCTTCCTGTTTCCCTCGCAGCCCTACACCTCAGAAAAGCTACGATCTTGTCCACATAGACTGATCTGTCATGATGTTTTTGGTGTTTCTGTACTTCTTATTTGACATTTATCTGCCCCCCCCCCCAAATTGTCCTTGATTTGTACTTCCTTTACGATGCCTTGGATAATAACATATCGCCTCATGTATATATGTACGGTTATGATCTAAACTGAACAATTAATGATGTGTACATAATGATTTTAAATATGTTTGTCTTTTTTCTCCAGGAAAACAATGTAATTATTTCTCATTGCTACAGGTACTCACGTTGCAATCATACACATAATTTCCCTGAAATAACAAATGAAGTGGAAGTGGGCAGCATTAGTGTGCAGAGGGAGTGAGAACCTGGTGTTATAAGCATAAGAATTATTTATTGAGATATGAGAAAAAACTCAGTTAGCCCCATTGAGAGAAACTCCAGGACCTGGAAGTGATGGAAGTGTTCAAAATGTCAGCAAAAGGGTGAAAAAAGCCAAAGCAGAAAGGAAATAGCATTTAGATTTTTTTGTCTCCATCTGTTGACAGTGCACATGAGCATATAACACACAAAAGTAGTTGTTGTTTGAATCTTGTGTACAAGTCTGTTTCACAATCACTACGTGTTCTACAAAAATGTGTTGTGAAGCAAACAGGTGGGATTTACACCATTTATGATAACTTCTCACTGGCAAGCTACCAGAAACACTTCCTCAGACCATTTATTTGAATATCTTCAAACATAATTGTCTTAGGTGTTGGAGCAGGACTGCAGTGATGATACAACAAACATGCAGTAAAAAGCAGGACTTATGCATTGCCACATTAGTGGCTTGTGTTGCCTACATGAGTTGTGGATTTCACTGTATGTTACAATTAGGTCCGTAGGTTTATTGTGGATTTTAAATCGCAGGATAAAGATGTGACTGAAGTGCATGCTTTCAGCTTTAATTCAAGGTCTTTAACAAAAGATTTGCATTTACTGTTTAAGAATTACAACTATTTTTAATAGTCTCCTATTTACAGAGGCTCAAGCTTTAATGACTGACACACAGCTACACAGAGAGGTGACGCCTGTTCCTTTGTTATTTTATGGCAAATGAACCAGACATAATATCTAAAGTTTAAGTGTGTTGAATTTGTGTTTTATAGCTTTTCATTAGAATTTGTTTCAGTGCAGTGAGAGATAGCAACAACTTTAGCAGTGTTCAAATCAACAGTCTGGTTCATTCTTAAAAAGAGTGAATGCACTGACCCACTCAGTGACAGCATTTTTTTTCACATTAAATAATAAAAATAACTTTTCATCTAAAAAAGTCATGAATACTTGTATTATCAAGAGACCCCAGAACGAATGGAAACACGGAGGGTTTACAACAAGGTGCAAACCACTGGTTACAGTCAGGAATGAGAAGGCCGGATGAGACTCTTTCAGAAAACATCTTAAAGACCTGCACACTGTAAAAAATATTTAAAGAGATGAAACCAAGTTTTGCTTGTACCAGAATGATGGGAAGAGATAAGTATGGAGAAGGCGAGAAACAGCTCATGCTATCTGTTGTTATGGCATGGTTATGTATGGGTGGCAGTGAAACTGGGTCCATAGCGTTTATTGATGATGTGACTGCTGAGCAGGATGTGGCAGAAGTAGCAGGATGAATTTGGGCTTTAGTCTTTGTTTCGATTCAGAATAATGCCACAAAACTGAAGGTCGATGGAGTAAAAGGCCTTCAGAGCATCTCGTAGGTGGAAGGAAGTCCATTGGTTCAAGACTTCAAGCATTCGTTCACTGCAAAAGATTTTCATCCACATATTAAAAACAATCCTTGCATTTGAACTGTTAGCTTGTTCAAATAATTTTGAGCCTCTGAAAATGGGGTTCTTTGTATAAAAATGGCCATAAGTCATAATCAGTTAATGCAAAACTTTTGTTAAACTCCTTGAATTAAAGATGAAAGTCTGCACTTTAATCAGTCCTCGATTGTTTGATTTAAAATCTATACTGTTGTGTACAGAAATTACAAAAATTGCACCTTTGTCCAACAAATTATGGACCTAACTGTACGTGAAGTCCAAGGCACCTGCAGAACCTAAACACTGACTTTGAGAACGTGAATGAGAGGTAAGATTGTGTGACCAGAACACAAAAGTAATGATCGGATTCAGAAATAACTTAATGACTTTTCTGTACATTAAACATGCCGCTGAAAGACTTTAGCTCATTCGATGACTTATTAACAAAATGCTTTAAAGATAAAAAACACACACACCACAGGTTGATGTGGGAGGGAAATTGTGATAAACAACTACTATACATATGGGGAAACTTGGCAAGAGAATAATTTAGGCTGCTGTGTTTTTTTTTTTGTTGTTTTTTTAAAGCTGCTTTTCTTAACTTGGGACACAATAATAGAAGTCACAGCTCACAGGGGAAAGATGCAGTCTTTGGTATAAGAGCAAACTGGACAGAACAATGATGCAGGATGTGAATAAGTAAAACTAACGTGGCACAGACGTCTTTCACACCTACTCACTTAAACACAATACTTGTTTCAATGTACAGACTTGCATGAACATTTAAAAGACTGAAAACTTGTGATTTTTCTTTCTTTCTTTTGTCTTATTTTTCTTTTTTTCTTCTTTTCTTTTTCTCTTTTTTATTGGAAAGCCTGTTATTTTTGCTCCAGACCTGCATTGTCGAACTACTTATGGAAACGAAACAAGAACATGCTACAGTAAACAAATTTATTTCGGCGTGGACACCTTACGTCATGTAACACATAGATGGAAATATAGCGACGCAATAAATTATCTTCATTATTAAGCGTAACCAGTGACATACTATACATCAAAAATGTCAAAGCACTGTAAATAAAAAACAAACAGAAAAAAGCAAAAGGCTTTTACAAATAAAAAGGTCGGAAGCGAAAAGGAAGTCTTACACAGACATCAATGCTTAAAAAACCCCCCCAAATAAAACAAATGTTTGAATGCCAGCAGACACAGAAATTAATATTTTAAGTGTGATTCCTCCTTGATTTTAGTGTCTCACGACATAATTTAAGTACTGCTCAAAACAAATAAAAAAATAAAACACTATACACACACCAAAGAAAGCAAACCAGAAGGATCTTTTTTTCTCATTAATTTCTTTTTTTCTTTCTTTTTTTTTTTTTTTTTTAGGAAATCATTGCTTTGCAATTTATGCTTCATCACAGTTCTCTCCCATTTGACCACATGAATGTAAACAACTGCTGAATTATTCTTTTTTTTTTATTTTTACAACATTAATACTTTTTATATATATATATTTATATATATATATATTTATATATTTGTACATATTTTCATTCACATCTGCACGGTTAGCTAGCATGGTAATGAAATAAGGCAAGACTCACATAACTGTGACATCACAATGTTTTTTTCTCTTATAATACTGATTATTAAGGTATTTGTCATTTCCTTCATCTGTTCTGCAGCAGGCTTTGGTCTTTTCGGACAAAGGCAGGATCGTTCCTTCTCCGTCTCCAGAACCACATTTTGTTTTGTTCCAGTTTTAGTGAAATATTAAAAAGGACAGGGGTTTTTTTTGTTTGCTTGTTTGTTTGTTTTTTTGCGGGAAACAGGGCTATAAATACAATTTAAGCTGACATTAGTTAATTGAATTTATTTAACACTGGTCTTTCTGAGGTACATAGTCTAACATAACATGGAGAGATGGAATAAGAAAGGAGAACTGCATGGCGACCATGAGGAGCAAATGACTTCAATTACAAGAGAAAAAAAGACGTCTTCTTCTTATTCACCCATTTAGCATTTTGTTCGCTAACAAATTAGAATTTTATTTTTCAACTTTCAGTTCTCCCCTTTCAGTTCGGTCGAGCTGCCACTCGTTTTTTTTGTGAGTTAAAAAAAAACAAAACAACAAAAAACAGACGTGATGGTAGCTGAGAGTCTCTTGCCTGGTTGACAGCTTGTCATTTTGCCCTTACAGTACCAAACAACAACTAAAAGCCAGTTTTATTGATAGAGCGCACAAGAGAATCATTGACCAAAACAAGCCACCGCTGTAGTCACAAAGCTCTTTTAAAGATGGGCAGTGTTATTCAGCTTCCCCTTTTTGTCAGCACAGAAAGCCTCTCAATGGCATTACCAGCACTAAAAGATTTGTGGGCTCTTGAATTCTTAAAGTTGCAGTCTGACAGTCTGATAGTCTTGCTTGTGCAGATGATCAGAAATCATCTTGTACAGTCAAATGCAGATTCTGCTTCAAGTGGTTGTCTTTTTTATCTTTCTTCCTTTCAGCATCGTCTTTTTCTGTCTGTGGTTGAGGAAAAGTGACTCCTTTTTAGAGTTTTTATTGTGTTTTTTTTTCTTTCTACAATAAAGGGATCCAAATGCTGTTTGTCTGTGCACGTTATGAGTCTCTGTGCACGTGTTCGTCCACTTCAAGTTGTAACTTGAACCACACACACACACAAAAAAGAGCTCGATAAAACTGCTCCCCATCCTCTAGGTCACCACATAGTCAAGTGTGAGCTGGAGGTTTGGTTTTGGTGAAAGCATTATTTGGAGTTTCTGGACTGCTGCAAAACTGCACAGCTGCACTGCGGGTAGGAAAGTTGCTTCCTAAGCTCTTTTGGCGTGCAGCATTTCAATAAGCAGGTTGTTGCAGGGCACGTCGCCGTTCAGGTGTTTGTAGTAAAGGTATTCTTCGGCTTGCAGGCTGATGGCTCGTATCTCGGGTAGCCGAAGGAGCAGCTGGCCAAACTTGTCCGTTTGCTGCGGGTAGTTACACATGACGTAGTCCAGCAGCGCTGCATTGACCTGCTCCTGGACGCTCTCGACCAGGTGAAAATTCTCCAGGTTCTTCACATCTACGGGAAGGAGGAAGAGAAAGGTTAGTTAAAGTCAGGCTCCACAGGAAATGTGGGTCAGCGTGAGAACAGGTGAGGGAACTCGAAACCAAGGTTACCCACACTCAAAGACGCTGTTTCACTTTAAAAAAAAATCCACAGGGCTCATATTACAGACACACAGATTAGTTCTTTGGTTATTGTATATTTTCACGTTGCTCAAAATCTGGCACTCCATGTTGACGTATCCCTCCCTCCTCTTGTTTTTTCCTCTTTATCATCTTCTGGGACTACAGTGCAGAGGGAGTCAGGTAAAGGCAACAAAAAAAGAAGGTTCTTCTCCTGAGACACAAATTCCCCAAGAGCCCATGAATTATGCAGGGGAGAGTTGTAGTCGTATTAGCACCAGAGCTGCTCCTTAACCTAACGCTTTCACCACACTTTTGTTTAAGATCAAAACTATTTGTCCCACTTATTTTATTTTTTTAAATGTGCAGATAAAAGTTTGCAAAAGCATCAATCTGATGAATAATAATGCTAACTTTAAATAAAAGAGTAGACATCATGTGCAGGAATCCATCTCAAAGGAAAACCCCTTTTTTCACCATTAATTCCTCGTGCAAAATACATTTTGCATCTCTCTAAAACCCTACCTTTCTGCGCAGCTATAAGCACTTTTCCTTGACAATAATAAGCTCACTGGGGGTTTAAGCAGATTATTGCAAGACAAGACAAAAAAATTTGCTAAATGGATAATGGTGAACCAGAGCGCTGTGTGTACTTGTCATGATTATGAAGCACAGGGGCTGCAGAATATTTAATCAGGTAGCAGCTCTGTGTGTGCGTGTGTGATCTTTTATTAATCTGTTTGACCCCAGGTCGAGTGTGCTCACAGTGGGCTAATGTAGAATGACAGAGTCTGTGTATAGTTGGACCAGCACACACGCACACACTAAAATATACCACCCTTCCGACTTAATCTCTCAAACACACACACACGCACACACACCCGCACTAATCCATGGAAATACACATAATATTTCTTTCTTTCTCACACAGTACCCTCTTCCCACACACATACAAACTTACTCACGCACACATGTGCCCCATCCACCCACCTAGAGCATTAGGAGGAAGGAGGGGGAGATAAATCAGCAGCTAATGAGGTCTAGAGAATGAGAAGCAGGTCCTTCAAGGCACTTCCATCTATGATGCACTCTACCATGCTATTGCAATCTGTATGTGTATGTGTGTGTCTGCCTGTTCTTGTGTTGCTTGTGTGTGTGCCAGCATGTACTGTGTTGATGCTCACCCTGACCTCTGAATGACACGGCGGGGGGCTAAATAAGGCCAAGAGGAGGGCAGGAAAAGGGGGAGGGGTGTGGCCTGTGACAAAGGAGCCTCCAAACAAACATGACATGTGCTTTTTCCTGCTGCCACTCAGCTGTCTGACCCCACTCAGACTCCAGCACCGTCTTTCACACCACCAACACCTCAGAGAGGCCTTTATGTAGCCTTACATAAGCCAGCCCAGTAGACTGTCGAGTGTGCTTTAAGCGTTTCCACATAGACGTCCTACGCAGGTCAACAAGGAGAAAAGTCTTCTTCTTTAAAAAAAAGAATATCTACAAATGAAACAATTTAAACGTTTAAAAGTTTCAGAGTCACTCAGAAAGTTTGGAAAAAAAAATGCAGAAATCACTGAAAGTACTACTGTTTTGGATTTTTGTTGTTTATATCAAGTTGACTGTTAAGTTATGTTTTGAGCATGCACTACAAAAAAAGAATTACACTGAGCATTTTTTAAAGGACTCAACATCTGTGGCATTGCTGTACATATCCATGGACAACAGATGGGCATAGCTACATCTCTTCAAATAAGAGTCTTTTTTTTGAGAAATCAATAGACAAATACATTTATATTTTATTAAATTAAAGTTTGTCAGCATAAAGGAAACAAAACTGACCCTACAGGAATTTTTTTTATAGAATAGACATATTTGAATTTTAAGTCATATGTCATTATAGTATTAAAAAAATCACTGAAAACTAACTTTTTCCTGAACACACTATGTGTCTAATAACTTCTGTTACAGAATGAGTGTAGCTTTACTGCTAGCCATCCTCTCCAAACACTAAATACCACGCATACATCAAATTTAACACAATCAAATTTAAATAGAAAATTCTGTTTAGTATAATCAAGATCTTTTTGGGCCATATAATATAAGAATAAGTGTTTTCTGCAGTGCAAACACTGTAACAACACCACATGCTGGTATGTCAGAGCATCTCACAGCAGAGGCATGCCAAGTATTACCATGCTTTCTCTGAAAGATTTGTCTCTGTTTTGTGTGCGACTACGTTGTGTGCGTGTGTCGATGTTGGGGGGACAATGGAGAATTAGGATCCAATGTCTCTGTCAAGCTAATTAGACAAAAGTGAAGCAATAAGACAGCATTTTAATTGCTAATTAGCAGAGCCTCTTTTGAAAAAATAATGAATCGGGGCTTCTAAAAAAAAAGTACAAATGACAATAGCATAATATTCATTCTCTATTGGAAAAAACAGTGAAAAAAAAGAAGAAAAAGGTTGAAGAGTTGTTTGTTTGAATTCTGCTGTTAAACACATTAGAAAAGTGATTGATTGATTGATTGATTGATTGATTGGTAATTTATTTCAACATGTGAACAATATACAAGTACATTTAGAAAAGAAATGAGAGAAAAAAATATATATACTATACAAATTACATACAAAAAAAACATTCTGATTAATTTACATGTTGAAAGGGAGTGGGAAGAAGTATACACTTATTTAATCCCACCCCTGTCCCATAAATTATCAGTGAATATTTAGTCAGCTTCCTTACTGATATAATTTGTAATAAAAATAGTGAACAGATTTCTGATATACTATATACTATAATATCACATCATGAATTTTTTGTTTGTTTGTTTTTAAATAGAGACATTCACTTAATTTAAATATTTTCCTTTTCTTTATAGATCGAGAAGAGCTACTAGAGCTACTTTCAGCTGCTCCCTTAGTCACATGAGGCCTCCACAGCAGGTAGCACTGCATATTTGATTTGGCAGACCCTTCCTGACACAACACCAAAGGGAATCTTTTCCTGGGGCTTGAACCAGGGATCTTTGCTGCTTAGGTGATTGTACATGAAGCCACTAAGTCAGAAACTCAGAGTAATTTAGTCATTCAACGGCACGAATGTGATGAATTAAAACAAGCAGCAAATAAACAATTGATCAGTGATTCCCAGACAGTGGCAGGTTGGAGTATTAAATGTGCTAAGCACTCGCTCCTCTTCCTTCAGTGCCCCCCTTCATTCCCCCTCCCCTCTCTCTCTCTCCCTCTCTCCATCTCATCCTTCAGTCACTGTGGGACTAATTATCAACTTTTTTTCACATAAAACAGCCACAGTTCGTTGCAGTGCCGCGTCCGAATACTCAAAAGGAAACCCCGAGGTCCCGCAGAATACATTGTTTCATTTGACGGCCGATCATGCTGAAGCCAGCGACCTAATGCAAGAGCACACACACACACACGCACACACACACACACACACACACACACACACACACACACACACACACACACACACACACACACACAGATTAATTCTCTCTTTCACAGAACCCCTGAAATCTCCGCTGTGCTTTTTAATTAGACTGGATCTGCTCTGTGCTGTGAGTGTATGTCTTTTACGCTCTTTCACCGACCCTTACAATCAACCTGCTCCAGGGACACACACACACAGAAACTGCACATTCAGTCGTGCAAACGCTTGCTCCATTATTTCACTCTGATCACAGAGATGCCTCACAGAGTGGACAATGTGTTGGGAAAAATTTGACCCGAGAAATAAAAACAACACATATACGTAGTTACACCAAGGGTTTTCTTTTTTGTACATTTTTCTTAATTCTGTATACTTAGACTATTTTAGTGTTGTGTTCTTCGGTAACAGGTCGCTGTAGATCAGATTCATGTCGGTCACAGTTACTCATGTTAGTAACTATGTTACTGTGCAGTATATGGTGCCTACTGCGATTATTTGGGCGTCTAACATCCCTGTCACTGGCCGAACTTCAGTTTAGATGGAGTTAAAGTCAGTTGTGATTACCTGCTAGCTGAGAGCGTGGCCAGTCATTTAATTCTGCCCAAATTAGACAAAAGTGTTGCTATGTTTGTTATTAAGGTTCAAAAGTTGGGGAAAAGTCATGTTTCAAAAAAGAAAGAAAAGAAAATCTTAAATACTATAAGTAGGGAGTTCACTTGATAGGTTTACATTAAGCTAGCACCTGTTTTGTGAAGGCACTGCTAAGTCGCCAGCAGTTATTACAGGGTAAAACAACACCGTGTTCTCTCACATTACACTTTAAGGGCCTCGATCAATAAACCTCTGACTCACGTGCTGCCCATACACACAGCCTTTCAAAACTTCACAACATGTGTTTTCTGCCGGGTCCAAAAACAACACATAAAACTGGTGGGTCATAAATAGTTATTGAGGGAACTGCTGTCAGTAAAACTTGTCCAATTAAATGCAAGTGGAAGACAAACTCGTTACTTCCTGCATAGGCGGGAATTAGGTGGCTCGGCTCTTCCAATAGGTGCTCTCAAAGGCATTTATACAAGGCGATCAAAGCTGGAGGACCTTTTACTACAGCAGCGGTGCGTCAAAGAGTGAGGAGCTGAACGTGCATTCCCGCTAACTCCTCTTTATTGCGCCCTACTGGACCGTTATCAAGTCGACGCTGTCCACAGCTACTTTTTCCACTATTAATCTGCCTTACAACTTGGCTCCAATCAGAGATGGGGGCGTTGACAGACGAGAACCCGGTGACCTTTGACTCTTAGAGAAACATATGAGGACTAATGACTTACTAACTATCACAAGAGAAGTGTTGCATGATCACTGGGAGAACTCTGCTGTGCCTGTGTTTAAAACACAGGGCAGCAAAGGCAATCAAAGCAAATAAGAGCCACAGGGCAAGGAGCAATGGCCGAGCGGTTAACGCTAGCACTTAGGTAGCCTATTATCAGAGTTATGTTGCTTTGCCCTGAAACATAATCTTTGATGAATAACATTTTGTTTTACCCCCATTAGCCTCACAGCACCATAAAGTCGTGGAGTACACAAACATACATGCTACACTTGCATACACTCACCTCAGCTCCTATCAACACTCCACTGACAACATTTTATGTGGACGTGCATGTGTGTGTGTGTTTCTTTTCTTCTACAGGATGCTCTCCTTCCCCATTAGAGTATTACATCTATCTGTGCTTGCCAGAAAACAGGTTCCCCTGCTCCTTGGAGCTCTCAGCTACCTTGTTTTCCTCCAAGTCCCGTTTGGGGAATTCCCTTCTCAATATGAAGCCTCCACCTTAGAGGCGAGTGAAAAAATAATGGAGGTAAACTGCAGATATATGCCTCTTAACATTTAATGGGGGAGTCTTTGAAACCTGATACTCCAAAGGGTAAAAGGATAACGAGTATCACAACAATCTGATCACAGAATGTAGGATGAGGATGTGGAGGAATGTATCTATTGTCTGCTTTAGGAATGGAAATTGATCTCACAAAAAAACATCCAACTATGATGTAAACCATGGTGGTTAAGGCAGGGATATACTAAAAACAGTATAGAAAAAAAATACAAAATGTGGTTGTGACATAGTACACAAATCTTCCAGGAAGTGGGTACACTGTGGACATAAATAGATGAGCCTGATTAGGAACTGTGGTGATGTTCCTGGAGATGATGGTAGCAATGGAGACTCATCAGACCAGGCAACTTTCTTCCAGTCCTCCATTGGCCAGTTTATAGTTAGCACCAGCGAACTGTAGCCTCAGTTTTCTGTTCTTAGCTGCACATCTCGTGGTCTTCTGCTACAGCAGCCCATCTGCTTCACGGTTCTGAGATGCTCTTCTGCATACCTTGATCATTGTTTTAGGGTAGTGCCTTGTTGTTGTCGTGATTTGTCGCTATATAGATAAAACTGAATTGAACCCAATTGAATTGATGCTCAGTTTGAACTTTGGCAGATTGCCGTGATGTAATTGGCTGTGATTTCCATTAATTAACATTCAAATGGATGTACCTAACAAAGTTGCCTTTGAGTGTCCATATAGGTTTGTGTAGTGTTAAGTTCATATGCAAACAAAAAAACCCCCCCTGGACTGGTTAATCCTTGTGTGAGCCAAAATGTCAGTTTCAACAAAATCAGAAGTGAGATGCATCCTTGTATTCTAATGCTGGAAAGGTGTGGAGATTTCAGATGCCATTCGACTATCCAATCACCTTTCAGGCTTGAAAGGTGAATTTGAAACGGACATATACCGACTGGTACAGAACCACGATGAACAAATTTAATTACCTTTTTCTTTTGTATTTATTCAAATGATAGGATCACTGGATGTATACTTCATACTTAGGTATAAAAAAGGTCTCATTAATCTCTGAGCAGTGACCCTTTATCCTAAGTAGTGACCATTATTTCACCAGCATACATGTAGCTACATACTGTAGCTACATGCCCTTAAGCTAGCATAGAGCCCAATATCCAGAGGCCAAATTTCCTCTGTGTCTGCAATGAATAATAACTGTCTCACAGTTTCTGGCCACCAATGGGAACATGCTGTTGTCAGCTTGTCAGAAGAAAGCATTAAGGCTCAATTTGCCCGCCGACTCATCAAACCCTCACTTTCTCCTCTCCAGGGGCCAAATGCCATGCGGCTGTAAAAGAGAATTAAGCAGCTCCGGTCCAGTTGGGAATATATTAAGTCAGATCTAAACCTCAGCTGACAACAATGCTATTGTTGTTAAGCTAAACAGGTAGCGGCTGCTTGAGTTCTGTCGCCCAAGGATGGGTCGGCGGGCTCGGCGGGGTGATGGAGAGAGGTAGAGAGATATTGAAAGGAAGAGAAATGCGCCTAAGGTCTGATAAAATAAATAAGAGAAAAGGTGCTTGGAGCAGGAAGGAGAAAAGCTTCTCTCATTGCCTATGCTGGCTGGAAGGTGCTGGGGATTTATCTTGAGGTGAAGGGGAAAGCAAATTTACACCCTGAATCAGTAGGTCCTGTCTGTGGCTGTATTAGTAAGGGTTCCAACAGATGGGCACAGCCAGGGAGATTAATATCAGTGGGGATACATATTAAAGGGAAAGTTAAGACTTCTCTACATAGACTGGCACGGCAATGATATTGTTGTGTGGCTATTACAATAAATCACACATCCCGTATATAAATATGTCCACAAGATGAGTTTGTTGGCCATGCTAACGATCATATGGTTAATCGGATGAAAAAAATAATAATTTCCAGACGAATCAGCAATGAAAATAATCCTTACTTGCATTTCTAACATGCTTCAGACCTGCTGGGGTAAAAATCATATTGCTGGGGAAGAAAAAAAATCACATTGTCTCAGCATTATGAAAATCCATTTGCCAGAGGGATACTAAGAGACTTGAATCAGCAATGAACCTGGTGCTTAGCCCTCTGTGGTCCCTCTAGTCCTCCCCACCTCTGCTCCTTATTGCCCCCCACTTGTTTTTTAACCCCACCCCCTCCCTGAAGGTGGAACCAAAAGCCTTTCAGTGAGTGAGCGATGCACCCACAGGTCCCTGCTCTCCCACCTTCCTGACGCTGCGTGGACTGTGCAGAAAGTTAACACCCCCTCTCCACTCACTAAACAGCTCCCAGTCATGTAGCTATACACAGCTAATGATGCTAACGCTTGACTGACAGGCTGAGCACTAACAGGCAGCAATCCAGATGCAAAGTCCCTTCGTTTGGTGTAATGTGAGGAAATGTCGATGGAGAGGCGAAAAGGAAAAACAAAAAAGGAATCTAATGAATTAGAAATCAATATTGCTGCACCTGTGAGGTGGCTCTTCAGCCTCCCTGTGACTTTACCTTGTATTTCATTTGTACCTGTCAGCAACAGTGGGAGCAGGCACCGTGTGTGCTGTTCCTGTGTCTGTCTGTCTGTCTGTCTGTCTCTCTGTGTATCAATGCATGCATGTGAACCTCGTTTAGATTCAGTGCACTTTTGCACCCGTCGGCTAATTACACCCAGGGTTTGTTTGTTGGTGGAGGGGAGGGCATAGAGAGTGGAGGGGCATGTCAACCTTTCTTGTTTATGATAAAGTGACAGAAAATCATTGGGGGGTCAAGTATCGCCCCCCCCTCGCCAACCCTCCGCTGCCCCGAAAACTCCTGCAGCAGTACAGAAGGTGCATGGTGTGGGATGCCTCCCCTTTAATGAGACCATTAAAGGGCCCGTGTCCCCGTCAATAGATTTCTCTCATTCTTTCTCTGACAAATTTGAATTAATAATTCAGCATCAAGCGCCCGGGGATGTATATTTTCAGCATGAAGGACAGTTAATCCATAGTGTCAGTTTCCCACCTCGCTGTCTCTCACTCAGTCTTTCCCTCGTGCGCTCTCTCGTCTTACATCCCACCCATCCCCTCTCTTTCCTCTTCATTCGGCTTCATTCTCTTTTGATGCCGGCAGGTAGAGTGCTGACTAAAGAAGAGTGTGCCACATATATTCCACGCCTTCTTTTGATTTCTTTGTTCTCTGTGGGATTTTTTTTGTTCCTCGTTAAGTTGACTGCACTTTTCACATAAGTGCAAATTGGGGTTTCATTTATTTAAAAGTATTGGATGGCAGCAGCTCTCCTCCCCACCCCTCCAACTCAGAGTTAATGGGAGATGGCATGTTTACAGGCTGCTTTTCAAAGCTTAACTGTAGATTTTACTTCACGCTCCCGCTGCGCCAAATGTTAGGACAGTCGTGCGCACAATTCGAGAAAGTCAGAGGAAATTAGTCATTTTGAAGATAAACCACAAGTATGCTTACTTATGTCCACGCATGCTCAGGTTTGACGGTTTCACTGGTTTTGAGTGAATGAGTTTTAACAAAAAATACAAGGGCTGCTTCACTGTGCGGTCTCGTGTTCGTCATTACACGCTGGAGTGGTGTCTAACTGTGAAAATGAAATTCCAAAAACAACAGACAATAAAAGAGGAACAAAAACCCCCCCAAAACAAAACACCTGCACATTCACTTTCTTGAGGATGTCCAGATGTTACATTTTGTTCCTCTACAGAACAAAATGTAACATCTGGGAAAACAACACCAGTGTGCTTAAAAAAAATCAGCTGTGTAGCCAGGTAATCACTGTGAAATGAGTTGATTTTTAGGATGGCTGCTCTCTGTTTATATTTGAGATCAGTTTGTTGAGCTGTCTAGTATCTAGTAATATTTAAACAGCTTTTTAAAAAGTATAAATATATTATTATTCATTATTCTGTCAGTATTGCATCAGTGACAATTACCTTTATAAGTTATCTGCAGTTCTATAATAATACTGATCGTTGTACTGAGCATCGTATCCATTTCCAAGCTTGCAGTGTAATGCCAGGGGTAGCTTTTGCTATCAGTGCCAGGTGGCACTAAAGTACAACTTTATGCTCTAAGGCAGCGTGCACAGGCACAAAGAGCTGGAATAGCAAACGCCTGCTACTGCAGAGCATTATTTTATATTACATAGCTTTGTTTTCTTATGATTTACTGTATGAGCGCATTCTGTTGGCATGTCTGTGAGAACAGAAGGTTGATTGATTCATTTTGTTTCATCATGGACTGCTTTTTGGCTTCCCGACCCCTTTCTTTAGCCACAATCACTCCTCTCTTTCTTATTTTTCTCCCAACACAACATAAAGAATCGCTTTCCTTTCTGTATACCAGCACCACGCTGCTAAAAATAAGTTTCAGCATGAGAACAAAGAGGCACGAAAGGAGCTGTGATGGTTCAAGAGTGAGGGTGTAATGTCACCGGTGGGGGGCTCAGTGAAGAGAAAGAGAGAGAGAGAAAGGGTGAGAGAACAAGAGACGGCAACTGTTGGATCATCTGTGCTTTAAAACATTTAATCACTGTCTCCGGTTGCACACAGACACACACACACACGCACACAAAGACTAAAGCATGAACACACATATCATCTTAAAGCTCTGCTGTTCTGTGCTGTGACAGAAGTATCTTGTAACTACATTGTCCACAGACACACACACACACACTTAAACACACACACGCGCCACCAGAACAGAAGCTCAAAGAGCAAAGGGTGTATAGACTTATAGCAGCCACCATGACCACTATATAGCTTACCAAAAAGTTTAAAGGCATGCCTCTGCACTATACATATTCACAGAGGGATGCAGAGACTGATAATCCACATGCCAGGCAGTACTGTAATGCCAGCGAGCTCCATTTGTAATATCAGCCCGGTAGGTGTAGATGTAGGGGATTATTGCTGTTCTTAGTCTACTTAGCATTTTTCATGCAAAGTCACGCACTTGCAAGTTTAGTATCATTTCCATTGCTTAATCCTGACTTTTGATAGAACACAGTTCAGTTATGGAAACTAGGTTTCATTTAATGGGCTTTCTGAATAACTCAGTGCGTCATCCCTTTTATCTTTTTTCAATCATTACAACTCTGCGCTCACGCCTTTAGCATTTTGCATAAAGTAATGATTGTCTAGTGAGTTACACTAATGACACATCATGAGCTATACAAGGATCATAAATGTCTTGTCGTAAAGATTTTATTTTATTTTTTTACACAACAACTACAGCAATAACAGTGTAGCTCCTTCTAAGATATTGATCGAAAGAGTGAATGGCTTTACAACTTTACAAATGATTGACAAGGCTGGTGTGTGTGAAGCTTGGGGCCAAACGGATTACGTTTGTATTACTGAACACTTGACTGGCAATAGACTTAAAGACTTAGAGGCCACTCCTTTGGCCTAGATCTCAATGTGTGTCTTTGTGCACGTTTTCTTGTGTGTGTGCGCGCTACACGTGATGGCTACATGCTCTCTTTATGTAATCAAAAACATGCCAGTTATTGCGAAAGCTTGACATTTAAATAATTTTGCTCTGATCACTATACTTTATGACAGTAGTAGTGAGTCTGGTGTGAACCATCAGTGCACATACACACACACACAGTGACCATAGTCCTCATCTCACAGCACTGTTATACTGTATTATGAGTGAAATATTGATGCTTCTTCGATTCCTAGGACCAGCTCTGTTTTGTTGACTATTTGTCTTTCTTATTGTACGGTGCTCTGGGGGTTATGCTTTGTGACTACAGAAAATTATCGCATTGTTTAAACTCGTTATAACCACATGATAAGTATGAAAGGCTGGTTGCTCTGATAGTCTAAAGTCGGCGTGATAAGGTCCTGCAGAATAAAATCAACAGGTCCTCTAAAGCAGTTATTAGATAGCATAAAATCACTGCCAGGGACTAGATGATGCTTGAATCAAGAGAGGGATTATCTGATGCACTCTGGTGTATGCACAATTTGTTCTCCGAGTCTGTTTTCCTTGACTAATGTGAGCCTGTTCTCCGCAGGGCCCCAGATAGCCCAGGTCTGTCTTCCCTACCCCAAACAGACATCCCTCAGTCTTTAATTGGAGACGAGTAGCAGCCCTGCTAGCACAGCGTTGGGACCTGAGCTGCGGCCACTGAGAATGCATTAGCATTAGCATTGCAGCGGACCGACCTGTACATAATGATAACCTCAAGCTCTGCCCACTGGGAGCAGCTCCTGTTCACACGCACACACACGTACATACGTACACACCAGCACACACTCCCTTCCCCCTTCTACCCTATACACGCAGCCACGTAAACAAGCAAGTGTAATGCAGCCCCAGTGGTGGGCTGCTCGACGATCAGAGGAAGGTGGGGTGGAGAGAGAAAAAAATCAGTTGCCGCCGTTCGGCTGAAAAGTGTGTGTAATGAACTTGAGTTCCATTGATCGGGACTCAGAGTACAGAACCAGGGGCTGTTTGTCCCAGAAGGGCTGCCATACCGTTGCTCAGTAGCCCCTCATAAATGTTTGAGAGGCCTCAGCCGCTCCAGATCCACCCTACCTGGGTTAAGATTCTCTGTTACAACACACATATCCAGGTTGATACCAATGATGGATGGACGGTGATTGAGGGGATCATCCAATATTTTAACTTGATGACATTTAGGTGGTGTACTCTACAAGTGAGTCATGCTGATGGTAGTGCTAGAGAGAATTTTTTTCAAGCAGACAAGATTTTAAGACAAAAACGTTGTGCGCAGACCTGCAACTAAGTTGAGCATTGAGGCTAATATTTGCAAGGATGTGCTAATTAGGTTGGCATGCTATACTTTCCAAAGCTCTAAGGCCCTCAACTGGCCCCCGAAAGCCTCCGTATGCTATAGACAGTTGATATTACTGCAGATATCACTTAGAAAACACCTGATGTGCTCGGCCAACCATCCATGCCTCCTTTTGACTGCTAAGTATCAGCTGGCGGGAGGTCCTCCGCGTTATGCAGCAGGTAATAAAAGTTGAACATTGATTTTCTGTAGCAGCTTGTAACTGTTAATGTTGAGACATCAATAGCCAAAGCAAAGCGCTGGTGCCTTAATAGGAGGCCGAGAATGTGGAGGGCGCGAGCCAAAGCTGACTCTAAATCACAGAATCTATCCTTGCCGATCGATAGGACAGTAACTGCAAGTGTCCCTCTGCTTTCCTAATGTTTTATAATAAACTGACAGCCTGTAATAAGACCAAGGGAGAGGGAGAAGGAGAAGGAGAGAGAAGGCAGGAGGGAGAGATAGAGGGGAACAGTTTCTCCATAGCCTATCTTGCCTTAAATCACCCCACATGGGAGTGCAGGAGAGATACACAGGGTAAGGTAGAAGGGTGAATTTTTTTTCTGGTTAAAGAAAAAAAAAAAAAACACTTTTACAGGAGCATTTGTCTGGATGTGCTCACTGCTAGAGTAGTTAGTGAGTGTATTGATGGAGGGGAGCAGAAGTTCAGGGGATATGTCCTGAATTGCTTTGGCAGGACAGTGAGTTAAAGTGCATTAAATTCTGCTGCCAACTTGCAACAGTCATCATATTCAGGAAGAAGTGAAGGGCTGGGCTGCACATATTTTGATTTTACATTCAGAGAGATCTAACTACTTTTGAAACACTACTGGTACAGTAGATGATGAGCAAGTTTTCTTTACTATGCCGTTGCAATGAGGCTGCTGGTTTGGAATCATTTATAAAGCTTATTTTTCAAAATAAAAGTGATGCTACAAGGAAGATTTAACATTATACATGATATAAGGATATTTGTATTACATGTGGTGCAAAAACTGTACTGAATAAATAATAAAAAAATGTGCTGAAATTAAACTAAAATCACATACACAATAGCTCATAAGGACAGCAAATGTAAAACACTATAACGTTATTATCTGAAATCCTTAGGATAGGATGCTGTCTTTTAAATTCTCTTTTATCCTGTCTCCTTCCCCTTTCCCTCACTTGGTCACAGAAGATGGCCTATCCTTCCCTGAACCTGGTTCTGCTGGAGATGTCTTCCCGTCAAAAGGGAGTTTTTCCTTTCCACTGTCGCCAAGTGCTTGCTCATTATTCTGATTATTCAGGTTCTCCCTCTCACATATTCATCACCTTTAAGTCAATGTTACACTGCACGCAATAACCGTTACATATACTGGATGAGTCCCATAGCTCTATAAACTTTCACACATGCATCTGAATTGTTGCAGTCTCTTTTCTAATTTATTTTCAAAACAATAGAAGACATCATTCAAAACCAATATTTTGGGGAGTAGTTTTATGCAACAATGTTGTTGCAGCAATCTACTTCTTGTGCCATCTGTCTCTGCTGCCACATTAATTATGATACATCACAGGGATGACTAGGGAGTAGGACCTATTCACATGTGACCAGCTTGTAAAAACTGGGAGGCATGAACAGCCAAATAGACACAAAATGACCCCATGTGGGTTTGCTGTGTGCAATAGCACATAATAAGCATAAGCATGGCATGAACTCAAGAACATACTCTGTTTTAGGCCCGGGTTAGAGTTAAGCATTGGACTGTCTGTATTTACTGTCTGATAAATGTCACTGCTTAACAGTGTCAACATAAGTGTTTTCTGCAATAATGGAAAAAGATCTATAAAACACAGCCTGAGCTGTAAATTAAGCACTGGTTGGAGATGATCTGGATGGAGATGTTGAAAACTGAAACTGTACCCAGGTGAAGATATAAGGCTGAGCGTGAAGGTGGGGTTAGTGATGAGAGACACTGATTCTCACTCTGTCAACCACCACCACCAAAACTCACTGCAACTTCTGCCTAATGACAACAGCCTGCAGTATTGCTGGGTAATAGTGGTGAGCTGGAGCTTTTATTGCTTGATAAAGTCTGAAAGCCTTTTAGACAGCCTCATTACATGGAATTCCCTACAAAGTGGCTGCCACCATCAGGAGCTGACTGCTCACCATGTTAGATTTCTTAGGATAAAATTGACAGAAAATATACAGAAGGATTAGGTTCATTGCTTTAGGGCACACTCCCACCTACTCCTAATAAGAAGAAAAAAAATGAAAGAAAAGTCAGGACACTCAAACATGATTAGCTGGATTTGGCTCTGTCGGAAACCAAGTTTGAACAACTTTTTTCCTTTTTTTGTTTGTTTCCTGCATCAGAATGATGCCTGGAGAAACTAGACGGAGGGTAAAAAGATTTGTTTGAAAGGTAGATGAGAGTCCAATAGTTTTCAATCAGCACATGTTTGCCGAGCACTTCACCAAGATTCAAAACAAAGTGATGAAAAAGGACTAGATGCAGCCGCTCAGTGCGTGGACTGCGCTTTATGAACCTTATACATATATAAGGTTTAATCACCACTATTGCATTTGACATTACTGCTGTCAATGGACCAATCAGTGACTGAAACTAATTTATGGGACACAAACATTTGTCAGAGCTGTCTGCACCGCCATGAACTCGTACACTATGAGTCACCAGTCATGCCACATTTCAAACACATGCATCTCATACCATCCGGCTCTTTTCTCGTGGAAAAAAACTATCAAATCACATCTGACCTGTAATACTTCACACATGAAACTGCCTGTATGAATTCTCTCATATGACAGCAACAATGCCAGATTTGTTGGTACCCTTCTCTGTTTTTGTCTGTTTTTTATTTTTTGTTTTTTTGGTGGTGGTGGTGGTGGTGGTGGTGGTGGTGGTGGGGGGGGGATAAAAAAGAGTGTTTAAGAATATTTAAATGAACGGTTTAAAATAATGATAAAAGTAAACAAGATGAAAGAAAAGTCTGACACTTCATATAAACAAGGTTTCTGCACCAAGAACTACAAACGATTTTCTTCTTTGTTGGAATTCTACCCAATTCATTTATAAGAGTTTACTCTCATCTATTATATTTTGCATTTGTTTTGCTCTTTTTCTAAATGAGACGAGTGCGTTCACTTAATGGTGTATTCCTTAGTAGATGCACATCATGGAGCCAAGAACAAAGACTTGTACACTGGCCTTCAACGCACATATTAAACAAATATGTGAGACTGCTTTCTTACATTTGCGTGACATCTCTAAAATTAGAAATATCCTGTCTCAGAGAGACGCTGAAAAACTAGTTCATGCATTCATTACTTCCAGGCTGGACTACTGTAATTCATTATTATCAGGATGTCCAAAAAACTCACTGAAAAGCCTTCAGCTAATCCAAAATGCTGCAGCAAGAGTCCTGACAGGGACTAGAAAGAGAGAGCATATTTCTCCTGTTTTGGCTTCCCTTCATTGGCTTCCTGTTAAATCCAGAATTGAATTCAAAATCCTGCTCCTCACATACAAGGTCTTAAATAATCGGGCCCCATCTTATCTTAATGACCTTGTAGTAAAATATCACCCTATTAGAGCACTTTGCTCTCGCTCTGCAGGCCTACTTGTTGTTCCTAGAGTATTTAAAAGTAGAATGGGAGGCAGAGCCTTCAGTTTTCAGGCCCCTCTTCTGTGGAACCAGCTTCCAGTTTGGATTCAGGAGACAGACACTATCTCTACTTTTAAGATTAGCCTTAAAACTTTCCTTTTTGCTAAAGCATATAGTTAGGGCTGGACCAGGTGACCCTGAATCCTCCCTTAGTTATGCTGCAATAGACGTAGGCTGCCGGGGATTCCCATGATGCATTGAGTTTTTCCTTTCCAGTCACCTTTCTCACTCACTATGTGTTAATAGACTTCTCTGCATTGAATCATATCTGTTATTAACCTCTGTCTCTCTTCTGGTTCTGCCGGAGGTTTCTTCCTGTTAAAAGGGAGTTTTTCCTTCCCACTGTCACCAAAGTGCTTGCTTATAGGGGGTCATATGATTGTTGGGTTTTCTCTGTATCTATTATTGTGCAATCTAGTGTACAATATAAAGCGCCTTGAAGTGACGTTTGTTGTGATTTGGCGCTATATAAATAAAATTGAACTGAATTGGTCATCTTTCGTCCGGGAAAGCCTGAAGTCACACAGTACACATTCGACTGCGAAGCTTGTTCAGGCTATCCCATATGGAAAAGAAATAGAAAAAACTTATAAAAGACTTGCATCAGATGTGGCCTACTTCATATATTGAATCATATAAGGTTTATATGATTTACTCATGAAAGTGGCCGTTTCATATATTCTTTTAGTAAGTATCCAAAACATACAAGTTCCATTTATATAATTTTTCTAAGGATCTTATATCTGTTTTCACTCTTGTATGCTTTTCATACAAGACAGATACAAACTTTATACAATTTATATCTTTTCCATATGGGATTGTAAATGCATGATTTACACATTGCAATGTGCATTATCTAACTAAGGGAAACTCTTCTAACCAGTCATGCCAACAGGTTAATCTCTGACTAACAGTTCTAAATTGACATTGGTGTACATGGTATTTGTGTTTCCACGAGTGCAGCTTCGGAAAAAAACAAGCAACCTAAATGAGGTAAAGTGTACATCTACTGCAGTCCTATTAAATGTCCTAGTTTGCCTAACCCAATTTCAGCATGCAGCAGACCAGCTGTCAGGACGTTTGAGTGATTGTGCAATAGGCTGCCATGTCCTCAAAAGTCTTAACAAATGATTAACTCATTTACTTTCTTAATGACAGCAAATGTATTGCAATGGATAAGAATGCATTGGAAAACAGTGATTAATTTACAGTATGTAATTCTTCCATCAGATTAACAATCCAAGTCCAATCCGGAGGTGTCTGTAGCTCAGGAGGTAGAGCTGGTCACCTACTGATCGGAAGGTTGGGGATTCGATCCCTGCCTCCTTCAGTCTGCATGCCAAGTATCCTTGGGCAAGATACTAACCCCAAGTTGCTCTCCGATGCATCCATTTGAGTATGAATGTGGTTAGACAGCACTCAGTTTAGAGTCAGTGACTGTGAGAACAGGTGTGATTGGGTGAATGTGGCATGTTGTATAGAGCGCTTTGAGTACTCCAGGAGAGTAGAAAAGTGCTAAATAAGAATCAGTTCATTTACCAAGTCTGGAATAAAAATGGACAAAGCCATGAGTCAAATGTTTCAACTTAGCCTTTTGCTAAAAAGTCTGAAATCTATTGGATAATGTTCAAATGTTGGAGTTATCAAAATCAGGGCAACACTCCAAGATTGCTGTCATAAAGACGCCTCTTGTGTTTATACTCCTTTACTGTAAATAATTGTGTGCTATTCATATTATTAGCAGTCTTAGTAGATACAGTGGGGACTTTGTTTCTTTTCTATTTTTACACTCGTGGGTTCTGTTGTTTCTTTTAAGTTATCAGTTTCAGCATTTTTTTCCCCCTACTGTTTGCTTTATGATTGCCACATGCACACAGGGCAAAGTTTTAACAGATTACGCAGATTACATTTTGTTGTTTTACTGTTACTTTTTTGTGCGTTACAGTAAACAATAGTGCTTTTATTCTCATTATTTATTAATTTATTAATTTAATGTATGCACTGGCTCATCCACATGACTCCAGAGAACAGGAAAAGAGAATCATATTTTGTGTTCAGTCAAGACGAGGGCATAAGAACACATGTACACCCTAACTATACTTTATTCACGTATTGATCAGGCCAAAGGTACACATCATGCTCCATTCTGTTGACTTGTAGCCAAGTGCAAGTTTGCCTCCAAAAAGGGAGAAAAAATCTGTTAAACTTTGTTAGAACATTATTAAACACGGATTACTGAGCATGCTCTACTAAATGGCTCAATAGAATAAATGTTGAACTGTCACTGCTTCTCAGTTTTAATCAATTCCTGAATGAATTTTAAATGATTGAATTCTTTTCAGGAAATGAATATTTGCCATGTTTTATGGGCATGTGAGTGTGTGTTTGTGTACGTGTGCGTGTAAGGGGGCTTGCGTTATCCAGCTCCCCTGCTCACTGGCCAGGGATCAGTGTATTGATTCTGAGCAGCCTCGGCTGTTGCTTAATTAGGATGTAGCTGTCTGGGAATTATATCTTTTTTTCTCTCTCATTGTGCGAGGAAACAAAAATGATAAAGAAATACAGAGAGGGAGAGAAACTTGTTTGTTTTCATCAAGGTTAATCACGTTTTCTGCTTTGTGTTGCTGTCAGCAGATTGGTGTCTGACCTCGCAGCGCGCAAAAAGAAAAAAAAAAATTTGAAAAAACGTTTTGTGTGGCACACAAAACATGCTAATGAAAGATGTTTCATTGTATGGGGATGGGGGTGACTGGGTGCTGATGCTGTAAAAAGTGGAATTCAAATGGCGGGAATGGTTAAAAGCAGTATGATCGGATGAAAAAATCTGCTATAATGCTTGTAATCTGAATTAAATTCAAATAATTGTAAATATCTTCAGTATCAAAGCAGTTACTGGTTACTATTAGATATTAAACTAACTTAAATGTTATTTTTTAAAGTTGAATCCATCTATACATTTAATTGTTTGTGATGTTGGCCATGTTTAGGGATAGAAAAAGAGGTGAAGTGAAAGTTGGGTGAGGAAGTAAAGAAATAAATAGTGAATTAAGATGAATGAGGACCAATGGAGGTGGATGTGGCGATAGAGTAGTGATAGATTGAGCTGTACAAAGATGGATGTTAAAAAAACAGAGAGAAAGGACAGAGCAATGAGACAAGAGACAATACAGAGGCCTGGATGGATGGAGAGGGATGAAGGGTGGCAAAGACTTGATGGGTGGGTGTCTCTAAACTCCAATTTCAGTGACTGACTAATCGCTTGACAGACGGCTAATGTGTTGAATTGCTGAGGCAGCTCTTGAATCACTGGCTGCCCTGTCTTGATTTCTTATGAATGGACAACACTGCCCATTTCTGATCACTAAGAGAACCACCAAGTTTACTTTAACAGATGAAACAAAAGCAGCATTGGTCTGCATCACTTATAAAGATTACAAATATGTATATCTGTAGTTACACAATGCCTGAAAGAAAAACAAAAGATATTTTCTATTGTTGTTTTAATGGCAATAACTGGGTCTATTTTAGGCACATAATAGCCATCCACATTTAGCTTTTATTTAGCTGTTTTTAAAAATTTGATTTCATTTATTCCATCTCTAAAAAAATAGAAACAAGCAAATAATGAGAACAAACCCTAAAACAATCAGCTGTACTCGTGTTTAATAGAGGAATAATATAACCAATAAACGGTTGCATTGCACAGAAAGCATAATTATGCATGATATATTGATCAATAGAAAAGATTTTAAGCAACATAATGAATGATGAATAATGAACGATTACAAAGTGAGCACAGTTACACATTTTCAGCACGCTACTGCCTGTTTTCCTGCTAAATGCTGCAGTATGAGGACATTATTTAGGGCTACAGGTATGTCCACAAATGCACTCTCTCCACTGGGACCATTTACCACCCTGCACTGGTCTGGCAGTACTCTGGTTCTCCTCTCAGTTCACAAGGATTGGCAGCACATGTCTCACCGAATTACAGCTGATGAGGTCTGACCCACTAAGCTGGGTTAACTGGTTGCTGGGTGAGCACTTTGTGACCTCTGTCTCTGTATCTGCTTTCAAAGTTTGGAAACTATACATGATGAACCAGAAACACATCGTGAAGATTTAGGACAAAAGCTGATAATTTTTCCAGGTTTCAAACGTAAAGGAGGGCTTAAAATATAAAGAGAAGATCTTTTATTTTTACTCAGCCTGAATTCAAACGTGTCCCTTCACCTCTGGTAATGCTCTGTAACCCACACAGCCTGTCAGTCTTTCTGTTAGGTCTTTAAGTCTGTTAAAGGAAATCAAAGGCCCATTAACAGTTTCTTGACACTCAATGACTCGTAGTAATCCTTCTCCAAACTCTGATCCAGACAGCCCTCAAACTCTCGCTGCCGTTATGTGTGTCCTTTGCTCAATGCCCAAGACATACAATCATTGCTCACAGTCCTACAAACACTTAGGAGATCAATGATCTCAGAGTGATAATCTCCTCCTTGATAGAGGGTAAAAGCCTTCACCGAAGACAGGGAGTGACAGGGGAAAGTGAGAGACAGTGATAGAAAGAGATAAAATAAAGCAATAAACAAAACGAAAGCAAACAGGAAGTATAACTCCGAAAACAAGCGCACATACAGATCATGACAAGTGTCTCCTCTCAGCTGGGTTGACATCTATATCTCTGTTTTTATTGACAACTGGCTTAACTAAAAGCTCCTCTGCCAGGGAGTGAATGACTGACTGCCCATGTACAGAAAGAGAGGGGGGATGACTCACATGGGAAATCACCAGCTGTATGTAAGTGAGTGAGTAAGTAAAGTTTATTTATAAAACACCTTTTGCAGACATGTAGTCACAGAGCGCTATATACTCAAAATCATAAAAACTAGAAAGAAGTGCAATAATAAATAAAATAGAATAAGAAATTGAGTTCTTGGCACTAATTTGTGATATAATGTCTAATATTTTCTAATTCTTGCTTTCTACTATATATTGTTTGCAATGCCTTTTCGTCTCTGCGTGTTTGCCCTGAGCCCGCTGCTTCAAGCTGACTGCTGGACAAAAGGGGAAGTTTATAGACTGGTACTGCATGCATATACTGTAAATAAACTTCAGTAGAAGTTAAATGAAAGTATATTTAAACAAAGTTCGAGAAAGACTAAATTTACAGTTAAATATGGGTGCTACAAAACCCAGTGTCTCACTTTTACTTTCCACCATGTTGCACAAGAGGACACTTAAAATACTGCACTGCATGCCATATTGGCATTGGCTGTCAACTGTAAGGTGTGGGGCTCAGATGATAATCATAGCAGCGATCCATTGATAGCAGCTGTAATAGCAGCAGTAGCAATCATGATAGCAGTATCTGTGATAGGAGAAGCAAACAAATCTATAGAAGCCACTTTATTAGTTTTATAAAAGGCTGTCCGGGCACTGAATTACTGGGTATTTCTCAGGGTTTAATCCCGTGATTTAACATGCTTATTTAAATAGATGCAAATGTAGTGTGTGCTAAGTAAGTAGAGCCACAGTGTTAAAGTAGACAAAAAGCAATATGTGGCTGGGTTATTCATAGACTTGACAAAGGCATTTGACACTATAGATCATGATATATTAATAAGAAAACTGGAACGTTATGGTGTCAGAGGGGTAGTTTTAGATTGGGTCCGGAGTTATTTAAGTGACAGAAAGCAGTTTGTGAAAATAAATGGTGGTTGCTCCTTATGTATGGACATTGCTTGTGGTGTACCCCAAGGGTCAGTTTTGGGTCCAAAATTCTTCAACTTGTACATTAACGACATCTGTAAAGTGTCCAAAGTATTAAAAATGGTTCTCTTTGCTGACGATACAAACATTTTTTGCTCTGGTGATGATCTGCAGAATTTATTGGAGGATATGACTAATGAAATAAGTAAAGTGACGTTCTGGCTTGATAAAAACAAATTATCATTAAATTTGAATAAATCTAAACTTATGTTATTTGGAAATAGTAGTTTAAATACAAATGCAAAGATTCAAATAAATGGTGTTGATATTGAAAGAGTCAGTGAAAATAAATTTCTGGGGGTAATAATAGATGAAAAACTTAACTGGAGAGCTCACGTAAGATATATTCATTCCAAAGTATCACGAAGCATTGCAGTACTAAACAAGGCAAAACAGGTATTCGACAGAACATCACTTCATATTCTCTACTGTTCACTGGTTTCACCATACTTAAGCTATTGTGCAGAGGTCTGGGGCAATAACTATAAAACCACATTACATTCACTTTTTACTCTTCAAAAGAAAGCAATTCGAATCATCCACAATGCAGGTTATAGGGAACATACAAACTCACTATTTTTGCAGTCTGAAATATTGAAAATTGACGATATAGTGAAATTCCAAACAGCACAAATTCTATTCAAAGCAAAAAATAAAGAACTGCCAGGTAATATTCAGAGTATGTTTTTTTTGAAAGAAGGAAGTTATAATTTAAGGGGTTTTTGTAACTTCAAAACAATGAAGGTACGTACTACAAGAAAAGGCTTTTGTGTTTCTGTTCAAGGAGTGAAACTATGGAACAAACTGAATATGGAATTAAAGCAATGTCCAAACATAAAACTGTTCAAAAAGAGTTATAAAAATATGATCTTCTCAATCTATAAAGAAAAGGAAAATATTTAAATTAAGTGAATGTCTCTATTTAAAAACAAACAAACAAAAAATTCATGATGTGATATTATAGTATATAGTATATCAGAAATCTGTTCACTATTTTTATTACAAATTATATCAGTAAGGAAGCTGACTAAATATTCACTGATAATTTATGGGACAGGGGTGGGATTAAATAAGTGTATACTTCTTCCCACTCCCTTTCAACATGTAAATTAATCAGAATGTTTTTTTGTATGTAATTTGTATAGTATATTTTTTTTCTCTCATTTCTTTTCTAAATGTACTTGTATATTGTTCACATGTTGAAATAAATTACCAATCAATCAAAGTAGTGCAAACAGTTCCTAGTCTCAAACCTGTCGTAATGAACACATCCCTTTTAAATTAGAGAGTAAAGTGACCAGTATTAGAGATTAAATTAGGCTAATAAACAGAAAGAGTCTAATCTTTTAGTTCAGCAGTCAGTGTACATCTACTTTTATGCCTCATTTCCCTACGACCCTTAATAACTGGCTCTGTCGGTAGGGCACAGATAGCTGTGTCGCAAATTAATTTGACCCTTCTGATAATGTGTTTTGATATTTAAATATACATACCACTACCGATGCTACACACATTATGCACATTAATTCCCCAAAGTAAACATATTTGTAGCTCAGCCTTCTTACAGCCAATTACATACTCAGTTTCAGCTGTATGTGATATTAATCACATAATGTAATCTCCTGGCTCTACGTAGCTCGAGCCTCTCTCCTCCCCTCATCCCACCAACACCACCTCGGCTAACGCTGATCCCCTCAGCCAGCTCTATGGCGTCTGTGCCGGCCTTCTTTTGCGGGAGGCCTGGGCAACGCCGGAGAACAGGCACTGCCGGGGGCGATACACATCCCTCAGGTGGGCCTTTCATTATGGATGATGTTTCTGCCAAATTATTTAGACCCTGAGCCCCAGCAACATCCCCACCCTATAAAAAACTGAAACAAACACATGCATGCACACAGATGTGTACACACACACACACACACACACACACACACACACACACACACACACTCCCTGTCTCTTTCTTTGCAAATGCGCACAAGCATTAATTCCTCCTGATCGCATATATGTGTGTATGTATAGTTCATTAGTGCTGTTTTCTTTGTTCAGAGGTGTTAAAGAAGTGAAAGTGTGACTCTTGTGAATTACATGTTGTCAGAAGGGACTGGGAGCTAAGCAGGAGGAAAATATTCATCACATGTAAGCCAGTGTTGCTCTCCATGCCATAGAGGGCCCTATGTTGACACTACTGGATTCAGTAATGTGGGATGTTAAACAGGTTTGGCTCAGTGTGTGTGTGTGTGTGTGTGTGTGTGTGTGTGTGTGTGTGTGTGTGTGTGTGTGTGTGTGTGTGTGCGTATTCCTCAGAGGCAATTTGTTGCAGACTCGTTAGGAAAGAGTCAGAGATGACAGTCTCCTGGCAATGTCTGACCTCGGCTTAGAGATTCGAGAGCAGCTTTGGGATACAGACACACACACTGAGGAGAATGCATGCACACACACCACATGCCATCAAAGTTACCCTTCTTTTTGTCCCTTAACTCATCAAGCTTTATATTCCTCCACTTACCTTCCTTCCCAAATCCCATGCACTCTCTAGCCTCAGCTCCCGCCCGTCTGTCTCCAAAATACTTCAGGCTGGTGCCTGCCTTCAAACAGCACGACCAGTTCAATTCCTGCTCGCTCTTCATCTTCCTCCTATTTCCTCCTTCCCTTCCTTCACCCTTCTTTAGCTGAGATCCCTTCCAAATCTGTTCTTTCCTTTCCAAAGCTCTACAGCAAATTCTGAGAGGAAAAGCCCCCCTGTTGACCCCTTGCCCTCTCACCCGTTCCAAACTAACATCTCATTCCTCATGCACAGCTCGCTTCTCAAATACTGGTTATGAGTTACACTGCACTTGGCATAATCCTGCACACACTGTGATTCATGACTTCTAATATTGTTGATCCAGGATCTGATCTTTAATTTGCATTTGTTGCAGCAAGTCTGCGATGCCAAAGACCAACAGCTAAATTTCAGAAAAGAAAAATGTCAATATTTATTTTGTATTTACACTTCATATTGACATACTCTCTTTCTCAAGAAATTTTGTACTTTAGAAACTTGAAGATGTGGTGGAAGATCAGGTGAGAGATTTGCTGCTGGGAATGCCACCGATAGATTTATGTGCAAGAGCTGGCTAATAGAAAAAGTAAACCTGCCTATAGTGGATCTAAACTTCCATCCACCCGTAGTCCTATATCATCTGTATGGTTGCACTGTACTGAACCTAGATTTATTGAGAGTTGTACTCACCAAAAATACATTTAAATTTTAGACCCAGACGTATATACAAGAGCTGCCACATCCATCTAAAAAAGACCAACCACACCTACCTCACATCCATTTGCCCTTTCACTATTTTGTGCGTTTCAGAACCACCCCTTCCTCTCAATTCCCGTGTTCCTCCTAGCTGATATAAAATATATCTGACTTACCCAGGCTGAAAAGCACCAGGAACTTCAGGCAGACAAACTCCCGTTGATCCAGCTGCAGAGAGCGTAGTTTGGCCACCAGCTCCTGGGCGTGGCTCAACAGATTGTTGAGAGTTGCTCCCGCCTGTGAGGCAATCACTGCGTAGTCCACCTTTAAAAAAATAGGAAAGAAGAAGGTAAAAATGTGTGCATTTAAGTGACTCTGACTGGAGTTTGAGCAGAAGTTTTGAAAACATAGTTGTAGATACCAAATAGAACACAATGTCACTTAGTTGATCACTGATTTGGGAGTTTTACAGCCCCATAGCAATAATTGGACGGTGGTTTGGTTTGTGACAGAGTAAATCACCCATTTCTAGTCTGTCACTTCTCTTTCACTTCTTTCACATGGATACAAAAATGGCTAACATGCTTCCTTAGGTCTAACCTATAAACATTAACACCACTTACACACTCCTTTTGCAGGTGTGCTTCAAACCTGCAGCTGCAGCTCATTTGAATGAGAGGCAAGTCCTTAGTCGCCACTCACCATAAGCAGGACCGTATTAAATTTTTATACTTATTGACAATTCATTACTATAATTGACTGTGTGAGGGTTTCCAGGGGAAGGTAGATGTTGGTGCGAGTCAGGAAGAGGTTCCCTGCGAGCTTCCATTTGTAATTATAAGCAGCCGTGAGTTTGGATTTTACTTACAGTGTAAATAAGATGACTGGAATACGTTTTTTTTCCCTTTGCAAATAAGAAAAGGGTCAAAGGGACATACATGTTGATAATACACCAATTTTTTCATTTATTTATCTGCCTTCCCCACTTTTTTTCCTTCCGTGTGCTTTTATTACACTGCACTCTCCCACTTTGCCCCGACGCCTCTGTCCCTGTCTTCCCATCTTAACACCTCCGAGACAGAAAGAGCTATGGCTCTGTGAAAAGCAAACACTGCCCCCCTTCCAAGGTGTCAATCAATTTACATAAAATCAACTGTGCATGAAATAAGTTCATTGAAGGATTGGACTGTTGATGGTGATGCCTTGGGTTATTGCCTCCCAGCCTTAAGTAAAAAGAGAGACCAAATAAAACGCTATAGTGTCACTATAGCAGACTTAGCACTAACTCTGGTGACCTGCGTATCAATCAATCAATCAATACCACTTTATTATCACCCCTGGAGAGACATAGAGGGCGAATATATGATTAAACCTTCAAATCTTAACTTATCATAAATATAGTCTTTGCTGAACATTAGGATTAATATGAAAGGTGAAAATAGGTTGGTGTGTATATATGACTATATATATATATGACTATATATATATATATATATATATATATATATATATATATATATATATATATATCTATATATATATATATATGACTATATATATATATGACTATATATATATATATATATATATATATATATATATAGTCATTTGAATATTTAATACACACCAGGAACACTCTTATAGTGTTTTTTTGTAGCCGGCTGACTGCCACACTGTGAGGCCTTGCTAAATCATTCAACAGATCAGTCCAGCCTTTGTCATTTCATGTTTGCTCACATTTGTACAAGTTCCACTGTGTGTTTGATCCTATGACAGGATAAAGAACAAGCACTCATGGTCATTTCTCACTGCTGTTGGTGACATGCAGTAGTAAAGAGAAAGAAAGGCAGAAAAAAAAGAATAAAATTAACAAGCAAGGGACAACAAACATAGGGACATGAGACCGGGCAAGACAGAAGGCAAATGACAGGCTGTAGCAGTTAATCTGCTAGTTCAATGGATTTCTCTTCAAATGTCAGTATGAATGGAGCGTATGACTGGCAAGAGCAAAGAAGCAGCTTGCTTCAAAGCAAGAGGGAAGAAACATCTGTTTAAATTCTCCATATGAGCAAAGCTCTGGTCCTTCAGTCACATTTTTTTAATAAAAGCAGTACAATATCTCCTGGTAAACTTTGCGAATTTATTTCAGAATAAATGTGGTGATTTGCCTCAATGCACTTGAGGACAAAGTGCAATCAGTTTCAGTGCAACAATGGATTAATTACGGCATGAACTAAGGCCTGTCCTCAATGGCTGCTTCGTGTTATGGCATCGTTTGGTTAATTCCTCATAATACACTACATATGGGCATTCTGGCAATTCAATAGTATAAAATACCAGCTGTGTTATTTCGTTTGGGCTGCCAAAGGGAAAAAAAATCCACCTTGTAAAACTGTAGTATCTGTTCAAAATTAAGATTTTGCACACTCTGCATTCTTGGACAAATGGCCCTCTGTTTTGCTGTTGGGACTATGCTTCTAACCTGATGCAGCCACTCTGTGTAAAGGTTAGAACTACAAATACGTGGTCCTTTTTAAAAATACTGATATATAGTTTATAGACCAGAGGACTACATGTACTCCATGTACAACACAGATTTGCTTCTTACTGGGCACTAAGGTCAGAGAAGGCTTTTGCCAGACTCGGTGCAGCGCTCTCCCATCAAGTCCTGATTGTGTTTGTGTAGCATTTGCTTTGGGTGGTGTTGCTACTGCGGTTTAAATATCCCTTGCATTATCACTGTGCTGTCACCCCTGGCCAGGTGGAGAATAATAGGAGATAATGAACTGTTTCAGACCCCCCCCCCCCCCCCCCCCTCCCACACACACACGCATACATTTCCAAACACACACACACATCCTCAACACCAGCTGTTCATTAACCAAAGTATGCAAAACGAAACCGCCATCCAGCACCTCCCCTGACTATCAGCCCCTCCTCCTCCCCCTATTCCTGCACCTCGCTGTTCGGGCCTTTTAAAACAGCCTTATCTGCTTCGCCTCATCATCTCCTCCCCGATCCATCCTCATCTCTTCTACTTTTGGCACATTTCTGCCTTCTTCTACCTCATTCTGCCTCCTTTCTTTTCTTCTCCCTCCTATTATCCAACTCAGTCTCCTTCCATCAGTTTACTCCCTCCGTCCATCTGTTCAACAATCTTGCACTGCTTCTTCTGCCTTTTTATTTATTTTTTTCTTCAAACTCTCATTTACCTGTTACTACTACCATAGCACTATTTGTTATAGTTTGTAGTTCCCACTAGAGGCAGTACTGGCTGCTTCTTCACCCATGCTCAGAATCGACTGTGACCTTGTCTTCATTCAGAATCGCGGAATTAAAAGGACTCCCCCTGTACACAGTGCACACGCGCTCGCCAGAATCTATTGTTGTAAAACATTTGTCGAAAAGCAATGTTTTTGCAGTGCAAGACAATCAGTAATGCATGACTTCTCAACTCACTGACAGCCATCTGATTGGTCAGAGGCATATTCATGATGAGCAGTTTCGCACCTTTGTGACTGCACACACTCTCTCTTTCTCTTTTTAAAATGTGCCTTTGTTTGTGTGCGATTTTGAGAATCACTGAAGACCGAGTGAGTCTTCTATGTTTGCGTATTTAAAGACAGCTTGCTGTGTGTGTGTGTGTGTGTGTGTGTGTGTGTGTGTGTGTGTGTGTGTGTGTGTGTGTGTGCGTGTGTGTGTGTGTGTGTGTGTGAGAAGCCGAAACACAAATCAGCACATGGCATTCTGATGCATTGAGATTTCTTGTTAGGGCTTCAGGCACCATCTCCCACCAACTTCCTCAAAGACCCCCAGTAAAAGAAAATAACACATTTAGCTGCATTTTTTATCTGTCCACCCACTCACTATGCTGCAGCATGAGTGTCTGAGTGCTTTATTTATTCACTGTTTGAGTCTTCATGCTCTGAGAAAAACTGTAAGAGCCTATAATCTTAGAAAGAAACCCCAACAATCAGGCGACATGTCTGTGAGCAATCACTTGGCAACAGTGGGAAGGAAAAATCCCCTTTTAACAGAAAGAAAGAAAAGGGTTTTTTTTTTCAGAGTTTGAGTGATACAAGATTGAACAAAAACAAAAAAGGAGTGGAAAATGCTGGAAGTAGTTCTTACCTGTTGGCCAGTGACCAATAGGATGGAGCCCTCCTTGGCATGCACCACCTGGCGGAAAACGTGGTCGAGAATGAGGAGTTCACTCCAGCAGTTCTGCAGCAGCTTCATCTGGTCATCCACCTGATTAGAGATGCATATACAAAAATCCACATTAGGCCAGGTGTTTATTTTTCCGCTCTTATAAAGCTGTAACAACAGTCTCTGTTGAGACTGAATGCCAGATGTACAATACCGTAACTGTCATCAGTGCAGATTGCATGTCTTTCATTGCACTCCTTTATTACATGTTATTTAGACGGGTTTGCAGTCATCAACACACAGAGTTGTGTGTTCAGGAGGGGCGTAGAAAACATGGGATGTGCAAACTGTACAAAATGTGTTTAATGTTCCAAAAATTAAAGTCTTATATCTGTAAGTCACTGAAAACAAATCAAGTTTTAAACAGGAACTTGTAAGCAAAGTCACACTGTTAAAATTTGTGGTTAAGATTGTGTCATAAATACTATAATCATTTTACAGGCTCCACGATCAGTCTATGAGGTCACCTGCTCTAAACATTTTTACTGCACGTTGGGTTTTTTCCAAATGCTAAAAATGCCTGTTAGAAAATCCAGTCTGTCAAATAATCTGAAATGTAGAGCGGTGATAATATTGTACAAAGACCTTGAGAAATAAAGGCTACAGCCAAATAGTATAGAGCCACCCACAGAAAAAAAAAGCGCTGAAAAAAGCTGAAGCACTTTGTCAGCCGTAGCGGCTTGTAAATATCACAGGCAGCTGTTTGCCGGGTAAGCTTTCTCACAGGTCAATCACTATTGATCAGTAGCGTACCACAGGCATTTTTTTCCCAACCTTACACAAAGCTCAAAAGTCCCCTGTATGCACTCTAAAGCTTTCTCATGTGAACCTTTCCCCACACAGTTAAGCACTTTGCTGCGTGCCTGATTTAACAATGTTGCCAGGTTTATCTGTTTGCCCATTGCCAGGAGTTTCTGAGTGATTCCACAGATGATAATGATTAAATAGTCCACCCCCCCCCCATTTGTTTTTCCCCCCTCTAATACCAGCCGTCTGCTCCCAGGGACCTGACAGGTAAACTTTGGAAGCTGACACAGGTGAAATAGTGGTTTTGGGAACCAAAACAACCCCCTCCATTGTGACTGCTAGTCTCTTCCCATGCCCAACCGTGTTAATCATTACTCTACATAGCTAGACTCAAAAAAAAAAAAAAAAAAAATGGAGAACACAGTGAGAGGGATGGAATGAGGAAAATGTATAAGTAGTTCTTTCTTTCTTCTCCCACCTCTTCTATCAGTAAACAGTGTGCACTTTGTGGCTTTGCTGGGAATAATGTGTCTTTCTGAGCACACAGGGGTCTGCTGCTTTGAGTATGTGAGAACTGTCTGTGAGGGGCATCCAAAGCTTGCAGTATGAAGAATGTGGATCGATGGTGTATCGCGGAAAGGTTTGAAAGGAATGTCTTTTTCTTTTTGGTGCTCCATGGAAATCATAAAGGGTTCAGATTGTTTGATATCAAGTGACCTTAGTTACTCATTTCATGTCAACAACTTTCATTCCACCTTTATTACCTTGTATGACACGACACTGGATATGGCCTAATCTGAAGTCTATCTCTTGTTGATTAGGCCTGTTTTGACTGGTGATCTGAGGCTGGTGGCAAACAGTGTTTGTTTACCTTCCACCACAAAGACACAACAATAGACAACACACTTGGTTAGACGACACGTGGGCTGCCTGACTATTCTTTACTTGCACGGCAGTTGTCATTTGGTTGCTGTACTCCTCCTGATTGGAGTTACTATTTATTGTTTACCTTGATATAGAGCAGCTCTTTGTATTTGTATTTGAATTGTCGCTCCCCTAACATAGTTTTTCTTTTCAAAAGTGATTTGGTTTTGTTTTGACCTTAAAAACAAGCATTTAGTGCTGACATTACGCCAAAGTAGGAAGGATTTCCTTTTTTCTGTGAGATTTGTTTGATCACATCTTTTTGTTGTTAACCAAAAAGTGAGATGTGAGTATCTGGCATCTCCTAACATATTTATTACATCATTTTCTCTTACTACAAGGTAAATGTCATTAGTTAAAAAAAAAATCATATTTGAATTCAGAAAAAGTCCACATGGAGGGGATCGTTATGCTTCTAGCACACTGTGATGGAATAAAATGACGCGTATACGAGCGATATGGCACGGTGAGAAATTTGCCTTGAAACGTTTCATGTCTCCCACTTCTCTTTCATCAGTTTGGCAATGCTGCTCTGACTTTTTCTAGCATTTTTGACAGCATCACAGGGTCTGTCTCTCTCCCGCCTCCTTCCTATATACATCTATTTTTGCGGTTCCACTCTGGTAGTCACTCAAGTGCAAGGGAAATGCCTTCATTAAAACCATCAGAAAGCAAGTAAGACGCTCAAAAGAGGGTGTTTTCTATATTGTGCCCTAATCCAATTCTCTTTATCTCCCCAACCTCAGGATGTTGGAAGTGTGTGTGTGTGCGTGTGTGTACGAATGATTACATGTAAGGCCCAGGCTCTTCAAAGGACTCCACTGTATGTCACTGGTGCTGGCAAGTATCGGGATACTCATCAAAGGCCTGTCCTCACTCTGCCCGCCTGGAAGCTCTTCTCTGACAAGAGTCCTGGGTCATCAAAGGGGGGCAATGGGAGGCTAGACTGGGGCAGGGGACACCCGCTTGGAAGAGGGGGACTGGTGACAGATAGACAGGCGTGTGGGCGGACCAGGGGTACGGGGTTCAGTTCACTGACCTTTTAAGTTCCAGTGACACGAGTCGTTTCCCTGACAAGCTCTTCCTTTGCTCTGTCAAATGAGCAACAGTCACGGTGCCTGATCTTACCAACACTGCTGCCTGTTCGCTCAGATAAAATGAACTTTCTGACACGACATCGACAACCAATTTGTCTTGTGTTTTACACGAGGGCAAAAGGGCCGAATATTATCTCTGTGCAAAGAAAACGCAGTCAGAAAAAAAAAAAAAACTGGACGACTGCCAGCGGCTGATTATAAACATTGCCTAGTTTAATGTATTCACACCTTCGTATGGCGCTGCAAAGTTCAAATGAGCAGTTTGTGTGCTCCAAAAGAGCAATAAAGCAGATTTATATAGTGGTTTAATTCCTGTCTCACCACATAGTCATGGAGTATTTAGATAAGGCTTCTAATTGCCAACCGTTTCCAGCAATGATGACGCATAGTAGGAAAAAAAAGCTGTTGTTTTTCCTTGATTCTTCTTCTTTATCCCTTCCTCATTTCACCAAGACATAAAAACACTTGCTGCTAGGCTGATGTTCTTTACTGAAATTGGTTGCTTCCTCGAACACTGTAAATATAGATATTGACGTCAAGATAACTGGCACGATGATTTCCTTAAATACATAAAGGCAGCTAGCACGAGTTACAGCCAGGTCATTCAGTGCTAACAGATGAAAAAGGAAACATTGTTTGATTAATAAGTCAAATTGATGTGAACACATTTTGGTAAGTGTGCGTAGCAACGGTGCTACACAAGAAGTTCAAAGTTGAACACATTCTGCAAAATGAATTTTTCTAAACAGAAAAGTTGAAAAAATGTAATACTGCTGGTGAGGCACTGTGAAGAGGAAGGAGAGAAGTATTTTTCAGGTAATAATGGAATTCTCTTTGAGATTTTAATTTCCACTAGCATCAGACTCAAGGTAATAAAATCTGATAATTACAGGCTGGTGAATGGACACAGCAGCAAATACTTTTCATAGCACATGAAAATACTCCACATGCTCACTGTAAGCCTAACCAAAACCACCACAGACGAACAACAGGAAGGTCTTGTTCTTGAAATTCTTACCAAATGCCAAAACCACGCTCTGAAATTGGTCAGATGGTGATTTAACGTTGCTATCATTTTGTGGCTAAAAAAAACATAAATGGATTTGAGCCATATGAACTTAGCCATACTCTATGAATTCAAGAAATAATTTAGGGCAACATGCATGAAAAAACACTTCTTCTCCTCCTTCAACTGTACGCATTTGAACAATCCCAAGTTGCCACCTGTCCTTGGATGAAGCAAAACTCATTACAGGAATTTTGCTTCTGAGCTTGGCGCTCATGCAGAAAATAAGCTCCCGAGAAATTGCTTCAAACTGGCCTCAAAATACACATTTACAGGTGCTTTTCAAGGTGTGATCTAGTTAATATTTTAATATCATCACCAATTTTTGGTTAAGAAATGAGAGAAATTCCGAGCAGGAACTTGTACTTGCAGCAGCCAGTGATGAAAAATACATATCCTCCAAGAAACCAATTTAACACCTTTATGATCGTTCAGGCGAGTGGGATCAATGCCCTGGATCAATCGCTTAGCCCATAGCTTTTGTTCAAAACCACTGGCTGAGATTAATGGGATTTTCCAGAGAGGGGGAGAGAGAGGTAGAAAAAGGAGAGCCCAGTTGAGAAGGGGGGAATGGAACTGCCAGACAGGGAATGGGAGAATGAGAAAAGACTTGGGGGAAATTGAGAAAATAAAACATAGTGATTAAGAGCAGATATTCCTTCCATTTCTAGGCAAATGTAAATTAATTGGAAATGGAGCATTCAGATGCTCGCTGACAAAAGTAATGTTTATTCATAGCCCCCTGCTAAGAGTAGAGCAATTATCACGCTGCGTCGAGTCAAAACAGGCCAATGTACGAGAATCTTTCTCCCCCTTTCTTGAGGCCGGGTTTTGGTCTAGTGCCACGAGCATTGTTAAGCTTCGTACGGTACGGTGGGCTTTAACGAGAGTACACAGCTGGATCTGATTTTAATAAGTAGTTCCATTTTTGATGTGGCTTAATGAACAGATTAATAGAATCTCCTTCTGTGGAGCCTTAATGAATGGAGAGAATCGTGGTTTTTTTTAACACAGGGGGGAGAACACACACATTCGCAGACCGTGAGTTTATTTGCCTCAAACGACTCGTACATAAACAATAGCTGTGCTTCTATCTTTCCTCTATCTCTGTTGGACAAGAATCAATGCTGTCTCGGAGTACTACAGGTGAGATTTGAAGCTGACATCAATGCCTGCGCGTCTCTAGCAGCCATTCTTTGGTGCAGTCCTGTCTTGGCATCTGTTCGCCTTGAGCCAAACAGGCCGCGTATTCACCTGGGAACGGGCATTAATTTACCTAGAACCGTGCCTGTTGTTCTCAGAGTGTGGCAAACACTTAATTACGCCGAGCTTGACGGTGTACCGAAGCTCGCTTCCAGTTTAGCTCGTTGATTAAATTGAGGAGCGACGTGTTTTTGGTGTTTTTCTTTTTGTGATTTGGACAAATTAGCCAGCAATGTATCAGGAATCATAAAATGGTTTATATTTGTTTTACTTTTAGAGCACACACAACCCTGATGACCTGAGATAAAACCTCACTATCAACCTGTTTATTTCTTTATTGCCATTATAACATCTTAACAAAGACCAAGCTACAATAAAGGCACAAAAAAAAAAATATCAGGTCACCATTTGATACCATCTAGGCAGCGTCTTGTTTTAGGTCAAACGAAATAGCACATGCCTACTGAATCCTGCTGCAAATCATTTTTGACATCCTTAACTTGCCCAAGCCACAAATAGAGTTATATCCATCAGGAAAAACAACAGAGTGAGTGACAAAATCCCCTGGATGTTCCAACAATGGTATGTGAACTGGTGGGAAGGCCGAGACGGATGGACAGTGTTCACGATCCAGATGACGTCCCCCTTTCTGTTCATGCTGCAGAGTGAGAATAGAGGACCGGTATTCGCTCGTCTCACTTTAACAACGTCAGCTTATGCTTATCGTGGCCCTCCAGTCCATGTTCGGCCTCGATCCTTCGGCTGGCACAGTGATAAGAATGCTGGGAAAATGAGCAGGTGGCAGGTGCTGCTGCTAGTCAAGTGGGAGGGGGCTACACAGAGAGCAGAGGAATGATAATACTGGTGGTAATGCACCCAGTGAAACTAAATTTGTCAAACAGCAGACAAGCTTAAGGAATAAAGCAACCAGAGTCAATTATTTCCTACTCGGATATGTATTTGTTGCTTTTGAACTGATGCTTTAAGTCCCTTTACAGCTGCAGACACGTAACTGAATGGCTTGAACAGCAAATAAATGAAAACATTTAGCCAACTATATACAAAATGCTTGTTGTTACACTCTCAACTTCACTGCAGCTGTGTCTATTAAACCTTAGGTTGACACAAAAGTTCAGCACAAAGGTTCACTTGGCCTGGTTGTGCTATATAAGGTATCCAAGCCAGAGTGTCACCTTTATCTATATTTTACTATTTTATTATGAGAATGCTCCTTCGTCCAGCTTTGAGCTGCCCTGCGACAGTATGTGACACTATATACTGTATATATATACATCGCACGAATGCCCATCAGCATGTCTATAGCACCTGCTTGTTGTATGCATCTATCTTTAATCCAGCAGATCAGGTAATGGAGAATGCCGATGGGTTTATCTCCAACTGAGCACACAGAAATCCTAGACTGTTATTATGTCTCTTAAGAGCCATTGAGATGCCACAGGCCATCTGTGAGCTCAGAAAATATCACACAAGATGCAGCAGGCCTTGCATCTTTCTTTCACTCCAAAATGAAAGCGCTTCTGGTGGAAAAGAGGTTCTTTATTATATCAGCTTGTGATGCGTGCTTTAAAATTGTACATGCTCTATTCATTTGTTTTGCAATCAGTCGAGCACAGTATTTCTAGTCTCACCATAATATAAATTCACTCACTGCAAGTAGATGTAAAGGTTTTTCAAGAGAAGTGTAGAAAGTAGAAAGTGCAAATCTTCTTTCCTCCAAGATACTATTCAGTGCTTAGTCCTCAGCAGTGCAGAAAAAACAAGCCGTTTCTTTTCGAAGTATTTTTCTTGTAATGCCTTGTAATTATCTACCTACCTAGATGCTTTGAATGAGCATTTGTGTGTCGCTGCATATGCACTTACTGTGTGTTGGACTGAGAGCGAGACTGAGAGGCTTGTGTGAGTGGATGTATGCTGTCCTCTGTGTGTGTGTGTCAGAAAGAATTCTTTGTGTTTCAGCGTGCGTGTGCCCCAATGTCTGATCGATATTGCTGAGGCACTGTGATTGATTGGTTCCCACGGTGACCGCATTAACGGACTCCGGAGGCCGACCTCTGACCTCTACAATACCGCACATTCGATTGGCAGTGCTCTTTCCCTCTTCCCAGCTTCGCATCGTTTCGTCTCTACACATTATGGCATTTGTTTTCTTGTCCAGGTCCCGCATTGAAAAACCCCCCCAGCAAAACAAAAACCGAGACAGTGATTGGGCACGGACTCTTTCCCGCCCTGCCCTTGCTCACCCTGTCTTCTTCCATTCCGCTCCGAGTACATGTGTCCTGAGCCTTGTTGAGCTGAGAGGAAACAAGACACGGGCCTGACGAAGCTGTGCACGCTTGCCTGGGCTTTACCTCAACACACACTGATGCCACTAATACAGGAAACCACTGTAAACAGTGTAACAGTGTGCTTAATAAATATGTAATTAATACATTATTAACATAAAAAAGATGCTTTTAACAGCAGAAACTTGATACAACAACTGCGCACGCAGGCTAGGAGAAGTGTGGCACTACATGCTAGAGAAAGAAAAAAACAAAGCATGTCTGCGGGTCTGGGTGCTGCAATGGGAAGATTGTCTTGTTTTCTCAAGGTCGCTGATGATGGCAACAAACACTCCTCTCTGTCTGATATCAGCGCAGGGATTTGAGGATGAACCAAGCACGCCCAAACTTTCCTATTCTGTTTTTACTTGATGCATAAGCATATGAAAGATGGAAAAATCGATAAGGCAAGAGGAACAGACCAGTGAGAGGCCAGACCTGAATTTCAATAGATATCTTTTCATGCATGCAGTGTTTATTGTTGTCTGAAACAACTAGACTGTTTACTAGACATGCATAAAAAAGTCTTGTAGGTAATGTCAGCCATTTTTATTTTATAAGTATATAAATAATGACTGAAAAAAGTTGTATTTTAATCTTGCACGAGGTTCAAAAACAGGGAGCTGCAATAAATTTTATTCCGAGAGAGTGTGAGACATGTAGGTAGTTAATGAGAAAGAAATGTATGTACTGTTGCTTAATTTCTGAGGAAAGTTAATCCATGAGCGCATGACTTCGAGGCACTATTGTTTCCAAGGTACCTTAGAAATAGATAACTTAGCCCCACCCCAGCCTGCGTGCACACACAAACACATACACACAGACTTGCACAGACACACGTATGCAAGAAATCTCAGGGCTTAGAGCTAAGAAGCTATCAACTAATTATCAAAAACACAGAGAAGCCCTGATCAATTATTCACATGAACATTAGACCGCTAATACACATGCAGCCCAGGGAATGGCATCTCCCAAAAGTAACCCTTCCTTTTACACTCAAACGCACACACACACACACACACACACACACACACACACACACACACACACAGGCACACACACACACACACACACACACACACACACACACACACACACACACAGGCACAAACACTTGGATGCAATCACGTTAAGACCTACATAGTTGCAAATGGGTGCCAATAATATCCATACCTACATGAATATTTCTGCCTTCCTGCTTCTCCACTCTCCCACCCCACCTCCTCCATCAAATGCAGTGAGAAAATGCATGCCATAACAAAGTCAAACGAGTAACGCCAGTAGACTCTCTATAAGGTTCCTGGCTGGGAGGCACTGACCACAGAAATCCTATTGATCCATCAGCAACCCCCCAACCCCTCGTAGATTCTTCAAGCACACACAAATACACACCCCGAGCTTAATCTACAAGGCGATTCCAAGGCATTAAGCCCCAGCCATTGGATTTTCACGCTGTGCAATCATTATTTGAGCTAATGCTGCAATTTATGACTAGGTGTTTGTGTGCTGGGTGTGAAAGGCATGTGGAGGGGATGCATGGTACGCTGGGGAGTAAAAGACTGCGAATATATGCAAGTATGGATTTGACTTTGTTGTGATTGTGGGCTGGCTAAAATTGTGGCTTTGGATTTGGTTTAGTGAAAGGTTATGACAGTCAGATGTAAATGAGAAAGATGGTTTAGGCACAGGAATCAACAAACAAGTCACAAAGTAAAGGAAAAATCCTTTACCTTTTACCCATAAGTGAAGACATCCTTCGGTCTCGTTATGCTGTGGAGGAGGTGGGGGGTAGCGTGGATTTGGCTCGATTTAGCCCCCTCAGAGCTAAGTGTCATCGCAAATCAATGACAGAATGACAAAGCCCTCATCTATAGGGCCTTAGGGGTCAGTTAATAGTTTGATGAGTATGAATATTATGTAAATCATAAGCTATGAATTTTCTAGTCACCTGATCTCATCTGCTCTGGTGGATTTGAGAGCAGGTTAGACTGCCCCCTCCACCAGCATCAAAATCAAAGAGCAAAATACAGGAATATCTTTTGGAAGAATAGCATCCCGTTTAGAGAGTACCAGAGACCTGTCGAATCAATGCAAACGCATACTGAAGTTGCTCTGTTGAAAAGAGGTGACCCTTTACATACAAAGTAAAAACCTCTCTGCGTATGTGTAAGTGTGCCCTGGTGTAACTGTTTGTGTGTGCGTGTGTGCGACTTCGATTGACAGACGCTGGAAAATTTGCCAATAATCCTTGTCTGGATGTCTGGATGTTAAGAGGAAAGGAAGACACGCAAAAGAGGAGCCAAAGAAGACAGGAGGCTGAAGCCTTCACCCTTTTGTATTATTCAGAACAGCAGAGACATTCTTCTTTAACTTGCTCGTTCTTCCTCTCCCACACGCAGACAGACATATACCCACAGACACACACATATGCAATATACCTTAACCCAGCATAGAAGACCAGAGCTGTTTTAAAATGCACAGACTGACGCTGTGATGCTTTCTGTCTGAGAGGGTGGGAGACACATATTCCCATTAGTGTGTGACGCGCTGGGGGAGGATGGGGGTTTTTTCCCCCTTGTTTTGTTTTTTCCTTGGGGGGTTGTAATGGGGTGGTGGATTTTTAAGAAAACAGCTGTGAATCCACATTTAAATGTGGCGCAGCTCCAGAGATCACTGGGATCAGAGCCCTTGATGCACAAATTAAATATCTGAATTGCTTAATTGAGCCTTTCCAGAGCTCTTGTGATATGTAAACCGCCGAACTCAGAGGAAGACGAGGTATCAGAACCGCAGTGCCGCAGAACAGATGGGGCCCTGCTTCTCCCTGAAGTGCATCTCCAGGCCTTCTCTGACAGAAACTGCCACGAATGCATCTGGATTTGGAAAAAGATATCTCTGTATAGCATGGCTGCTGCGGGCCTGGTGGTGCGGCTGCTCATGATGGGAAGTGCAGTGCAACATGTGGCGTGTAAAGCATTGCCCTGAGGGAAGGTGAGACTATGGCTTGCCACCTGAAAACCTTGCATTTTTTTCAGCTTCACTGGTTAATTTCTAGAGGTTTAATGACGTTGTCGACACCTCTCCCAACAAGTCCCCTTTCGGCATATTTGGTTTATTGCTCGTCATTGTTTCAGCTTTGCCCGAAAAGCCTTTTTTTAATCCCCTTCTGAGAGGGCGCAATCCGAAAAGAACGCAGGGCCTGTAATGGCTATTATTAGTGCCATGCCTTTATTTCACATGTATGGAATCGTTTATCCGTGGCTCGTGCCAGGTTCGCACTTATGGCTTTTGGGGAGAACAGAGAAAGAGTCTGACAGATTGTGAGGTGAGCAAGAGGTAATGGTGTGAGAGTCATAAAAAAGTCCTGGTCTAGTGCAAAAGATATAAGAAAAGCAAGAGCAAAAACCGGCAAAGAAAAGAGCGGCTAAAGTAGGAATAGGGAACAGGTGCTTTTGTCCTACTTTGGCGGGAGGGCTTGGGCCGTTTTCTCGGCTGGGTCGCTGGCTGGCGTGCAGCCTCGTTGAAATTTCTCGCCCGTTGTCATAACACAGCCACAGTGTCTAGTGTTACTCCGACGAACTGCACACATCAGTCATCGGTGTACAAATTCAATCACCGTTGAATATAAATACCGCTCGAGTCTTTAAGTGTAAAACTAGCCAGCAAGCTGTTGACTGTGGTCCACCACTGTCTTATCTATTGTCTCCTGGACCCCCCAGGCCCCGAAGCTTCCCCACTCCCTGTCTAGAATAGATGAGCCATAAATAAGCATCAAAAATAGACCTAGGGGCACAACTGTTGACAGCTTTGTGACGAAAGCAGCAGACACGGACCCAACTTGTAGGCAGGCTGGATTACACGCAGATAATAAAGGCCACGTAAAATGGGCACATAGGAACCAAAGGGCACTCTGTGTGTATATTGCTTGGTTATTTATTTTTATCTTACCTAAAAGCTAGGTGTGTGTTCTGGTAAATGTGTGAAAGACAATCAAGTCATTGTCTAAAGAAGTTACTCACACTTAGATACCTGACATATAAATATCTCCTTCTATCACTGTAGTAGGTGGAGTTTTCCAACATAAAGAACATATGTAATGTAACATGCTTAAACTGTATGCACTGAATTTAAATCAGGTAGATAATTGTTGAGTTATAATTATGTAAATCTGATATATGTTATTCAGCTACTCCAGCAATGAATATTGGATTTTACTTTGTTTATAATATAAATAGATGAAGTAATCAAAAACTGTGCTTTGGTTCTGGCGAGCGCAAGAGAGGAAGATGAATTGGCTGACATGTTTGCATACTTTTGAATGGTGAATTTAGTTTAGAGGTTGGGGGGTTAGCTTAAGGTTGCAGCAGCCACACCTCAGCCCCTGTGACCTCCAGGAAACCCTATAGCAGGGAAGTATTTAGAAGCAAAATGCCAGGACTTGTCTCTGTATATTTCCCAGTCGTCTGACAACATAGTGCCACCCTGTGCGTCTGCAAATCACAATGGGCTGCATTTTTTTTATTTATCTTTTGGCTTTCAGTGTTTCTAATGGGAAGCTGGGGTGGGGTGGAAAGGTTTCTGGATAAAAGGCAGATTTAACATGGCTCATAATTAGAAGCACAGCAGCATATGTGTGTGTGTGTGTGTGTGTGTGTGGAGGGGGGTGGGGGTGGAAGGAGCGAGAAAGTTGCTTTGTACTTTGGAGTGTGTAAAATGTTTACACTCCCTTGAGTTGATTTGTTAGCAGCCCAGCCAGCTAAATCAAGTTCCAATATCCACTTTGTTTACCCAATTTCTTTGTCTTTTATTCCCACTTCCTTTCCCTTCTATCTATATCTGCCCGTCTCTCCCGGCTGATTTGACTGACTGTTGCCAACTTGCGAAAGAACAACAGTGTTAGTTCGGGGGCCACAGAGGCTAACAGCACAGCCCAGTCACCTGCGCCACCGTCTTAACAAGCAGCATGACCTGCCAATAAAAAAGGCTTTTACCCTGATCATTCTCAAACAAGACTTAAACACAACCTGCTCTTTCTCCTGCCGGATGCCCAAAGTGCTCACAAATGCGAATCAGCCCGTGTTAACTTGCTTGAAAATGAAAAACTACGAGAGGAGGTGGAGGCAATTTTTTTATTTTATTCAATTTTTTTGCTTTTCTTTGCTGCTAAATGAGCAGTGGGTTGAAGACGAGAGGGGGGAAAACGGCAAAAGGCCGAGACAGACAGAAGTTTACAAAAGCAAAAAAACAAATCTCTTTTACAGGTTTAGTTGGGTGGTGAATATCCAGTGATGTCCATCTGTCAACAACTGAATGTCTCATCAGTGCTCTCGCATGCAGAGTTCCAATTTCGGTTAAGAGTCGAAACAGTGGGAAAAAAGAAAGGTCCTTGTGAGAGAAAGAAGTGGCGCAAGGAAGAGATAATGCTGAGGACAGTTGAGTCTATCATTGCTCAGAGCTCTGTAAACTTGTACTTCATGACAGCCTTTCATCCCTCATCAAAGCAACAAGTAGATGAGCAGACTTTGCACATGCTTAAAACGACCCAACCCCCGTCGTCTCCTTAAAGCTGCCGCTCCTTTGGGACAGGTGACCTTAAATCTTCTCTTTTAACAAGTTTCCTGTTCTTCCTTCCGGCCTCCCGCCATCCCCCCGGGATGGACCTATGGGACCCGTCCAGTATTTGAAATGGCTGTATTTTGAAGCTCAGTCTGACTATCAGGGGAAGTGAAGAGGACATTGGAAATTTTGCTTTCTGTCAAATCGGTGGTTGCTTGCAGTCAAAGCAGCCTAAGTTGTATAGGCTGTTCAAAAATTCAGACTGCTATGTTAGGAAATAAATATTGATTTAGAAGAAAATTATTATTTTTTATTTATTTGTGCTGTTCTCTGAGGCAAATACAATATTTTACATGCATTTCCATGTTTCACTTGCACGTGGGACCTGTGAGAATAGCATTTCACAGCTTCCGTATCTTGCAGCGGGACACTTCAGTGTAAGGCTCATATTCAGGACGTCCAAACTGGAGCCTTCTAGCTAAAGAACTGCCTCAGTCATATATGATTTATGGTTTTTTGACTGCCCATACACTGTCTTTAAAACAGATCCAAAAAAATCGACTTTTCCCATTTTGTATTGCAAAAAAAAAAATCAGGAGGGCCTTTTTACACTATTTATGAAAAAGACAGAGTGATGTCTGCATGATGGTCAATAATTTATGAATGAAAAGAGGCCTTTGTGAACCTACACCAACCTCTCCCTCCTATAAGTATCCCCCGAACTGCTGCTGCTCCTACCCAGTACTGCTGATCAAAGAGATATTGTTACAACTAAAATAGCAACTTAAAAAAACACACAGGCGGCCGTAAGACCTGCCGGCAGCCAGGGAGACACATAACAGCAGAAGGGAGACGGTGAGAGAGAGAAGGAAGGAAAGAAAGAAAGACCGAACATGTAATAGACAAGTAAACAGGGACAAATAGCTAAAATAAGTGAGGCTGGTCGTCTGCCGACTTCAACAAAAAAAGTCTGTGCAGAATCAAAGGGGTGTGTGTGTGTCTGTCACAGGGGGGACAATACTGTACATGCATTTGTGTGTGTTTTAGGGTGGGTTGCGCACACGTGTGTGCGTGTATGTCATCTATCACTGGACAAATGCTGGACTGTGGGGGGTGTTGGTGGGGGATCGGGGGGGTGAGGGTGGGTGGAGGGGTTGTCGGCCAGAATACTGCTGCTCCTCAAATGAAATAATATATCTTTGAAAGCCTACGCCCCGCGCCAGGCCCAGGCCCCATATATCAAGCCCAAGAGCGTCTGGTGGATCTGCTCCAGGCCCATTAACCTTCCACCTGTTCCCTCCTTACACCCCGCACCCTACCCCACCAACCTACCGGTTCTCTTTTCACCCTCCCCTGTTGTCCTTCACTGTGCCCCCTCTTTTCCTCTTCCTCCTCCTCCTCTTGCCCTTGGTTGTTACCTCTCACAGTCCCTTGTTCATCTTCCCATGTACCCCCTCCCCTCCTCCTTATTTTCTTCTTTCTGTCCTTCTCTAGCGACCCTTTATTATCTTCTTGTAATATTTTCTTAATTTCTCATCTTATGTCTCTATTATTTTCCTTTGGTCAACTTTTTTGAACCCCTTCTTTCTTTCTCTTACTATTTCTATAACTAATTTAAACATCCCGTGTGCCATCTTTCCCCACACTTGGCAACATCCCTCTCACTGTCCTTTTCTATAGCTTCTTCCTTTTATCCCCTGTAAAGTAAGGGTGCCGTGGTATGTGTGTGTGTTTCCAGGGTGCGGCACAACCTGCAAAATAATTCAAATTCAATGGAGCAGGGACACAGTTACAAATCTCTGCCAAACGCATGTGTCCGCCAACCCCATCACGCTTGCAGTTTGTCAGGACTGGCGGTGTTGAGAGAGGAGGTTGTTGCATGGTGGGGTAAGGGGTGGAGGGGGTTGACCTCTGTGACAAGACAGACATTGCAGCCTGAGGCTCCGGATCTCTGCGTGTGTGTGTGTGGATGGTGGTATAGATATACCACTTCCCAGGGTTCACAGATCACGCCTAAAACGACTTATTAATTTCCACTCAGTTATGGGGTGTGAAGAAAAAAAAAAGAAAAGGTGCAATCACCGGTCAACGCAGTGCAGGGGCAATATACCCCCTCCTATTACACACACACAAACACACTTAAACACACACAGAAACGTGCACATGCACCTTGAAAATAAAAGCTGCTTCTGAATAGATTATAGAAAAACGAGGTGGGGGAGTAGACTACATGTGTGCAGAGGGGAGAGAACCAAGACTGCAGGAAAAAAAAGACCATCCAGTCTGAACTTGTAAATATAATTTTACCAAAGTAAATTAATGTAATATTTATGGATGTAGATGGGAAAGAGGTCGAGGAGGGGGCTGAAATTATGCACCGGGGCAGAGCGGGGGCACATCAGAGGACCTTACATTATTCACTCAGGTAAATCTATTAGTGGAGAATATTCAGGTGTGAGATGTGAACATCAGCTCCCCTCTTGTCCCACCCGAGGGATCTGTCATCTGGTGTGATTGACTGACACGCAGCAGCTGAGAGGAGTCGATTAAACTGGAGGAGAAGAGTAAGCGCTGTAAATAATTCTACTGCTTAAAACTACTTGTCTAATTTGTTAGACTGCTGCACATTTCTGCAGATTTTTGTGTGTTCATGAAACCTTATGAAATGTATTTATTTATAGGAATCAATAAACTAAACTGGAAGTAAAATTGAAGTACAAAATAACACAACACAGTGCTAATTTGGTATCTTAGCGGACTGGTCTGTTATGATAACAACACTTTATTATAAAGCTCTTAAAATTTAAGTTATGATTTGTATTCAATTTGGGCTTATTAAATTGTTTGCATTCCTGCCTATATTTAAAAGAAAGCTGACATAAAGATGCGAGGTATGACCTGCAACTCTCCTCTCCTCTCCTCCTTTTTCCCTCCTTCTCTCCTCCACCCGCTCCTCTTTGTTATTCCCTCTCCTTCCCTTCCCTCTCCCCCCACTCTCTTCTCGCATTCCTCGTCTACCCATCTCTTCTCTCATCTCCCCTCTTTGTTTCACCTCTGTTCTCCTCGCCTGTCCTTTCCTCTCCCCCGCCATCTGTTTATCCAATATGGCCGTCCCATCTCAGCTGGGAGCTTTCCCAGGGAACGAGACTTCTAATACAGTTCCTCCTCAACATAATGGGCCTCAGTTCTGCTTTTGCCATTGCCGCTACATGCAGAGCAGAGCAAAACAGAAAAACGAGAGAGAGAGAGAAACAGAGAGGCATAAAAACCTAAATGGATCTCCTCCAAACAACTGTCGCTGGACAACTAATAGAAACAGTAATGCCACATTTAAAAAATGTCACGGGTGTTTTAACTCTGTGCCATTTTTTTCAGGTGGGTGGACTGAGTATACATATATAGTTACACAGGTTTGGGTATTTGAATTATCTTTTAAAATGCTACGTCACTTTCAGCAGATAATTGAAGTAACATGCAGTTCTTGCTCACCTTATATGAGACATTTGAGATTTGAAAAAAAAAATAGTGCAAATGTCTTTGAAGCTGGGATCTAAAATGTATCTAATGGCTAATAATGTGGAAAAAGAAATGCACCCCCGCCAGTGAGGCAAAATTTCATAGCAATAGTACAGTAATAATTTGGAAATGGTAGTTCACATTGCACATTACATCATGGATTATCATATTGTTGCCCCATTTATATTCACTTTAGTCTAGTGTTACTCACAGTTACTACTATGTTATTACAGAGTTGTACCACATTTTCTTTACTGTGCTATTGCTAAAGAGTAGTAGCTTTACGGCACTACTTTACCTATGAGCCTTTGTCTGACAGGGTGCTTCCTTTTAGTACATTAACTTCTGTATGCCGTGTGTTGACAAGGCACGCAAAAGCGCTTGTTGTCCCACCACCGAACACACATGTTTTTATTAAAGGGTGTAGAGAGGAAAGAGGGTGGGGTAGCTGTGGTGAAAAGGGAGTACAGTTAGGAAGGTAAGATATAAACATATGAATCATCAATAGTCCCTATCGCCCTGCTAAATTCTCCTTCCCATTGTGTTTGTGGTGGGAGTCAGGCTAGCCATCTTTAAGCTGGAACAATGGAGGAGAGGGTAGCACCAGACCACCGTGGTATGAGTCACCCTCACACACACACACGAACACACACACACACATACACACACACACACAAAGTCCAACTACTCATGCAAACACTTGTATTCCAATTTTCAGTAAAAACAGGAACAGAGTGTTTGTTTGTTTGTTTTTTTAATGGCTGTCTTCACCAGTTTTACAAAAACACATGACATCGTCTTTTTAGTCAAAGTGTTTAAATGTTGTCAAGGAGCAACTTAAACTATTTGATCCTTTTAAAAGTCTGATATTTTACCTCACGTGTGTACTTTAAAAGCATTTGTAAGACAAACCTTTACTTCTGTTACAAATTCATCTCTTTCAAGGGCGGTTTGATTTATGACAATTTCTTGTTTTTTTTTTTTTTCTGCAGCTTGTTTGGTGAATCACTTCGCTTTACTTGCACTTTCATTTTTGTGTTCTTGCTCTGTCTTGTTTTCAGTAGCCCTTTTTTCATTATTATTATAGTGGACATTGATTTATATTCCTGTGTAAAGCAAACTTTAGTTGACAAATTTCTAAATATCATGGGAGGTTACTGTTTTACATGAAATGCTTTCATGAAGTTGTTTGTTGGGAGGTTTTGTGTTGTATTTCCATCATTCTCCTTCATCTAGATTTGCTTCAGTGAGAGAATTCCTAGAAAGCCCTTCTGAAAAGTGTGCTTGCTAATACTTTAACTATGGGGGTTCATTGATTTGTTCTTTATAGGGGTTACCATCACGTGTAGTACAGCTGTGAAATCCAGTACCACCAAAAAGCAATCTTTTTGCAAAAAGCCTGTAGCTCCCTTTATGAGCATAATAAAGATTTTTTTCTTTTCTTTACCATGCACAAATGTATCGGAGCAGGCAGTGGGGTTCATGGCAGGACAGGGGATGAGAAGGTTGGGGAGGGATATCACAGCATCCGCCCAGTGCCAGCAAATGTCTCTGAACGACAAACGCATTGTCAAACACCCATCCCCCCAGAGCGAACAAACTCTGGGATACACTACATTTAAGTGTGGAACACAGTGGATTAAGCATGGTTTGTGTATACTTTTGTATACACAAATAAATCCCTTTTTTACCTTATTTACCCTTTGGAAAATAAGACAAATGTATAGTCAGTGGCTTTCTGCAAAAAGAGCAAAAACTAATCTTTCAATGAAAAATCATTAAAACCATTAACTGCATCTTTTGTTGGCAAACGCAGGGTCAAGTTCTGATATAAATAACAGAACACGAATCACGAATCCACCTGTTTTCAACTCACGTAAAATTCTATAAAACTCCGAACCCTGCCAAAGCATTCCCTCATCATGCCACTTTTTTTAAAACGGATTTTAAAACCAGTGCACCAGACCTGCCTCGATCTAATTGTCAATGTGTTAAACCAATCAGAACTGAAGTAGTGAAGTAGGTTGGCGGAGAGAGCCCACCCCAACTTCTCAGATCCAAGGTGTAAGAAATGTTCCTCACGTCATGCCTCATTCCCAGAAGTAAAGAGAGGGAGGGCGAGAGGTAGTGCGCCGCACTGGAAAAGAATAGGGAGTGCTCTTTAGAAGGTCCCCTTAATGACTAAATATTTATGAGTCTCGTGACCGAGGCCAACTTATGGAAACTAAATCTTTAAACACTTTTTTGGCAGATGCCTCCCACACACCCTTCCAGCTTGGCTCTATGACCAGAGAAATTCTTTTGTTCTTACAGAGCTAATAATAGTGAAAGGGGCTGTGCTTTATGGGTGAGTGGTGTCCGTGTCTTAATGTGGATATCTTTGTGTGTGTGTGTGTGTGTGAAAGCGTATTTATAACTTCCTACAGTGCCACACTACTGCAGTGACAAACTTTTAATTCCACTCAGCTTCCTCTCTTTCTGGTCTCAGGCTCAACCTCATGTCTTAAAGTCAGATTTAATAGTTAGAGGAGCTGATGAAGGATTTATACATGTCTTATCAAATCAGCAATCAGTATGAAACACTACAACGTGCACCATTAGCTGTACCAACACAGACACACATATAGTCAAAAGGAAACAAAGATTTGTTTACAAGGAGATAAAGGTGGAGAACAAAGGTCGTGGGTGGGTTTTTCTGCTTAATTTGCACAGTAAAAATATGTAAAGGATGGCACCATGCATTGACACACAATTATTAAGCTCATATGGCTGAAAAACACAAAGCAAATACTTTGTAGATTTTAAAATGCGTTCAATAGCAGCATCAGACAATCCAGAGTGAGCTGATCAGTTTGGCTAGCCCGTGCTTTGCATATTCTCCCCAGCATTAATCTTTCTTCACCAGTCCTCCCTGTAGCTGTTAATTAGAAACAAGCGAGGAGACGAGGACTGTGGGAAAATCTGTCAGTGCCGCAGCTAGCACATTATTTGTCAGGCCCTCTTGTGCTTCAGATGACCCTTCAAAAATAGGGGAAGTGGGGTAAGTTCAATTATCTCTCTTACTTGAGTGAAACGTGGTCCCACCTCCCCAAAAAACACTGGGTCTTGTGCAACACAAGCAGGAGATTATTTTTTGTAACCGTTTGGGGTAGAGCAAGAGGTTTCTCCTGCATAGAGCCCGGGTCATTTTCTACCTTTGTAACAGGCACTCGGCTCAATTACTATCAAGCTTCTGTAATATGGGTAGTCATTAGGCAAACATAATGACAGCCCATTCAGCAGCAAATCAGGGAGTGACAAACACAAGTGGGTGAGATCATTGAATTAGGATGAGAGTGAGAAAAATAGAGATGCTTCACAATGGAGCAAAAATGATCATTCAAAGTTAATTGGCAAGCCACACACAATTATTAGCTGTGGCCACACCCTACAAAGGTCCTTTGTGTGTCTGTGTGTGTGTGCTATGCATTTGAGGTAAATGCAAATACAGATCTCAAAAATGTCAATAGTGGGGACACGGCGTGTGCTAAATGTCAACATGTGTTTTTCAAGGACTCTTATCTGTGCTGTAATTGGCTCTGTTTTTAATATTGCATTTTTTCATTTGTTATTTTCCCCTTTGAAAACAAAATAATATTAAATATTTGGAGGGGATTTTGCAACAGGCCCTGGCCCATGAATATGCAGCTGAGCCTTCGGCGATGCGGTGTGAAACAAACAGAAAAAGAATCAGACAAGGGGAAGAAAAACAGGTGAGGCACAGACTAATCAAATGCCTTTCATGTCGCTCTGAACATTAACCTTCATTCAGAGCAAATAAAGTGCAAGTGTGCAAACACACACCAGAAAATCTCCCTTGTGCTCTGTGATGAATAGGAGAAAGAATGATCACGTGTTACAGTGAAGCATTTGTGGATGGTATCCAGTGGTCAGTTGTAATTGTGATCTGGACAAAGGATACAATGTTGCCATTTTACTAGGCTTGTCAGATTACATAAACCTTAAAAAACTGGGTTAGGAGGAGCAGAGTCTTAGGTTTAACTGTTATTTAATTAGAACTCAGTTTAAAAAATTTTTAAAACGCAAAAGACTTTTTTATTTTTGCTTTTATAGTCATAGTATCGCATGTCATCACACAGCGCATGTCTGTGTAGATCTGAGAAGTATTTAAAAGGGATGGTATTCTGTTCACATAAAACCCTCAGACTAGGGCCTTGTTAATATGAAATGTGCCTGAAGCTCACAGTCAAAGTTTTCAAAACCCATAGCAAAAATGTGTCATGCACGGGGTAAATACAACTGGCTGCTGAATTTTGATCAGGCAATGGGACACGCAGCAGTGGCAGCAATGGACAGACCTGCCACTGCCCCCCACAGCCTTGTGCACTCAGTGTTAGCGTGCTCCGTGGCATTAAAAGGGAGATTAAAGGTCTGCTGAAGATAAAGGATTAAGCACATGTTTGTGAACTGGGTAAAGTATTGTCAATTATGAATGGCAACATGGTGAAAGATTTAGCAGTGGAAAGAAATGCAGGATAATTTATTAAAGGCATGAAGACTTACTGCAGATGGAATTAAAGCTTAAACAGTATGCTGTCATAACTGATCAAAATGATGGGCCAAACTATGAAAACCAGTGTTGGCTAATAATTCAATTTATGTAGAGTAAACAGCTTCTCACATTCAAATGTAAACATATTTTAAAGACTTGTGCGCACATACCTTGAGTTCTCGGAAGAAAATGCTGCTGCGTGCCCACTCCACGATGGAGAAGAGTGTTTGGTCGGCCATCTTGCACATCAGGCCAAAGGTATTGAGCTTCTCGTGTTTGCCCCGGCTCGCCTGCTCCTGCTGTAGATAGGCTAGGATCTTGGCCTGAACCTGCGGCTCATCTGGCTCACATTTAAGCAACTCTACAATCAGGTGTGGGAAGCTGGGTGGTGAGCCCGACTGGTAGGCGTCAACGTAGGCATAGCCCATGATGGATTCTGGTGAGCTGGTATATGGGTCTGGGTACTCAGACTTGATGGTGCGAGTGCCCTGGAAGTGTCCGTAGGCTGCCTGGTAGCCCTGCAGGCTGCCGGCATGTGGTGGCATTGCCATGCTTACTGGCGAAGTGACAAATGGGCTGCGGTCGTAGTCTGTTGGGGGAAGGGCTGTGCCGTGGTGGTGGTGGTGGTGGTGGTGGTGACTGGTGTGGTGGCCAGCGTGGTGGCTCAGTGGAAGGCCCTTGGAGGCTGCAGAGTGGATATTCTGGATGGCTGAAGAGATAGTGAGGTCAGTGGGTACGGCCTGCATCACCTGGCTCATGGCCTCAATCTTTAGGCCGTTGGCTCGAATCAGCGCCTTCTTTTGCTGCTTGAGGGCTCGGTCACGTTTGTACATTGGGCCGAACTTGTTGCGACCGCCCCGCATGCGATCCGCTCGCACAGCTGACGGGCAGAGAGATGAAAAAGAAGACAAAAAAGGAACATACAGTCAGCTGCATTTAAAGTTCACAGTTATAGTTCTTAAAGAGGTTTCATAGAATAAGCAGTTAGTATATGCAATCCTAAATATTTTTCACATGTTCATCCAAAAGTTATTTCATCCAGAATGATGAATCCATTCAACAAAGAGATTCATAATCCAAAGAGACAATAGTCTGCTAAAGATTACATGCCTGATAACCTCACATGTGCTTGTAAGTAGAAAAAGCCTTTAGAGTACCGTTCCAGACTGTAAAAGTAATTATGATGTTTGGATATGAACTTTTCATATGTAACTTGTATGTAGGGCAAAAGTTTTCCTGTGGTGATTGCACTTGACATTTACCCATTGACTCTTAAACCCCACAGAGCTCACAGATAGCAATGTTACTCATTGACTAGAAACTCTATGAAACACTCTGCAGAATTATCGCTGTGCAGCTGGCTGTCTCGGTCTGCCATACAGAAACTATTCACCTCAACAGCTAGATGTGGGTATAATCTCACAGGATACGCCAGCTCTCTTTCCAAAATACATGTTTTAAAAATGTATCTGAATATGAAGTTCCAAAAACCATTAAAATACCACGGTCAATTACCAGAATCTTTTTTCTTTTTAACAAAACTCCCACAAAAAAACAAAAGCTTAAAAGCCTGACAATAAGTACATTGTGTCTCTTTATTCTGGTGAAACAAACATACCCATGATGCCCCCTGTCTCCCCCCTCGGTGCAGCATCCTGTGGCGAGGATCACAACGAGTCTGTGCTGTGGGTATTTATAATGAACGAACTGGGCACACAGTGGACTGCTACGAGGGCCATGTGTGATCTGTCGAACTGCTGCCATGGGGAAGCCGCTCTGCTGTCTCTCAGTTGGGGGGCGCTGGTGTTAATTATTCATACTTAATTACCTCTTACTCTGACGAGGCTCTCGTAGCCCAGTGTGCAACCAGCTAACGGACTTCTGGGACACTATGCAGCAGAAAAACACTCACTAACACCAATATTTCAGAATATCAACTTGGGTTTTATTGTAGACTTAAAGGTCTTCTTTCTTTTAAAGAATTTCACATATACAAAAAGAATATGCTAATGAATGCACATATATTTGACCTGCTCATACACACTGAGTAATCAGCTATCTTAGCCAGTCAGCCTCGATCCACTCTGACTCTCGATGTCTTGACGGATGAATGAAAGAACAGAAGAAGAAAATTGAAGAGGGGGTGTTGAGAGGGTGTGGTGGGGGATTGAAGTTCGGGGTTAAGATGGGCAGATACCCACACAAAGGCATACATGAATAGACACACACTCACACGGACACCGAGCTGCCTTGGGAGTGATTTTAATGACCTCCGTCACGAAAAGTGCCTGTCACTGATCTGAGCGAGAGGAGCCGAAAGGCCAGACGCACACACTCACACAACCACATGCCGCTTGTGTGCATCACCGTTTCGTACACTCACACGCAGAAAACACGTGCAAACACAGAGTCCTGAACATAGAAAACATCAGACACAGAATCGCATAAAGAGACGGGGGGCACGCTAGACAGTCAACTTGGCGACTGTCATCTCGGCGACTTGATTTTACATGCAAACGTTCACACAATCATGTCTTAACACGCTTGAGGTCAACCCCATGCAGTGCCCACTCAGCCAGGCTCAGGGATTATCATGACCCTTCAAAAATTGATTATACATCAAAAGAAAAAAAAAGAAGAAGAACTCAGGAGCCATGTCAAATGTATCCATTATACATTATTTTGGAGCAACTTTAACTATTAATGATTCTCCACAACAGCGTAATTAATGAGCTGAGAAACTAATAGTTGGCCCTACTGGGAAAACAAAATTAAGCCCCGACTGCCTTTCTTGCCTGCCCACACCCAGGGACCCACATCACATCATGAATATCAGGTTTGGGGGGTGTTGGTCTTGCCACCACACACACATACACACACACTTACACACAGACTCTTTGTGTCTAATTAAACAAGGTGATTTGCATTCATGTAACACAGATTAATATACAAGGGGGAGGGAAAGGAGGGAGGAGGATGGTACATGCCTGTGTATTGGGGTAGAGGATGAATGGGTGTGAGTGAGGTGGAGAAATGTTAAAGGGTTGGATGCTGCACAGACTCAGCCTATGATGAAAAACAAATCTTATGATGCTGTAAGTTTAAAGGATGAAAAGCATGGGAAAAAAGTCACTCCGTTAAAAACTGAAATTTCCAACAGTAACTGAATTTCCTTTTAACAAAAACTTTGCAGACTGTTGCAGACTGAAACTTAAACTTATTGGCAGCGTTGTCAGGTAAGGGATGTTTGTGTTGTTTCTGATTTTAGAGGCATAGACTTGTGTAACTGAATATTACATAAGACAATGACAACCGCCTACAAAAAAGCAAGCAAGAACAAAAATACAATAACAAAAATAACAAGGTGCATGTACTGCACACGTAGCTTGATTGACAGAGGTTGACAGGAGTTGTATGGAAATGTGACAAATATTTGGGTGATATAAAGGCGGAGGCAAAAATAAAGAGAAGTGCACAAACCTGAGATTGTAAATGAAAAAGATGTGAGTAATGCAAGAGGACAATGCATATATGGAGACAAAACATTAAAAGTTCAATTTAGGTTGATTTATATTGCACCAATGCACTAATGATATTCAAGAATCACTTCAAGGGGCTTCAAGGACTCTGCAGTATTCTGTAAAAAAATCCCCTAAAAATCAAGGGAACCTCTGTAAATAAGCACTTGGAAACAGTGGGAAGGAAAATCTCCCATTTAGCAGGAAGAAACCTGTAGCAGCAACCTGAGCCTAGAGCAGCATAACTAATCACGCTGCCTCCCATTCTACTTTTAGAAATTCTAGGAACCACAAGTAACCCTGAAGTCTGAAATGCTCAATTAGAATAATATGGTACTATCAGGTTTTTAAGATTTGACGGGGCGAGACCATTTACTACTTTGAGTCTGAGGAGAAGGATTTTAATTTCAAATTTAACGAGCCAATGTAGAGAAGCAAGAGAAATATAGTCTCTTCTTCTTGTTCCTGTTCATACTATCACTGCAGCATTTTTGATTAAAAGTTTTTAAAGAGTTTTTACAACAATCTGATAATAAGGAGATAGTCCAACACCCTGAATGACATGTCTTAGTCAAAAATGATTCCATGATTTCTCACAGTGTTACTGGTGGTGAAAGTGGCCATCCAGAGTAAGTATCCGGTCAGATGCCATACTTGTAAGGATTTTTGGGACATTATTTGGGACATATATAATAACCTCAATTTTGTCTGAATTTAGGAGGAGAAAATTAAAGAGGATCCAGGTTTTATATCTTTAAAACATTCCTGTAATGTAACTTTTTGATTTTGTCATATGACTTCACAGCTAGATATAGCTGGGTATTATCTGCATAGCAATGAAAATGTTTACAGTGTTTTCTAATAATATTGCCCAACTGAAGCATGTATAATGTCAAAAGTATTAGTATTAGTATTAGTCTATTAGACAGATTCAAACCATTGCACCCCAATTTATTTAATACCCACAGTGCAATCTTTGTCATTTCTGGAGTAAAATATTGTAATCAGTGGTTTGAATGCTGCACAGGACAACCACAGAGATGAGTCCACACAACTCTTAGTAGTGCTGTTACTGTGCTGTGATGAACTCTAAATCATTATTGAAACTCTTTAAATAGACCTTCCCCTGAAAATGATCAGTTAGCTATTTTATAACTGCTCCAACAGTAGTTATAAGAGGAAGGTAAGAAAATTGGTTTACAATAAGCTGAGTTAGCTGGATCAAGTATAGGATTTTTTTTATTTATACCTGTGATGAAATTCAAAGTCATTACTAGTACAAGTTAAAGGAATACTAGGTTCAACAGAGTCTGACTCTATGACAGCCTGGCTACAATGATGAAAACAAACCTGGGTTTTCCACTATCCGTGATGAACAGTAACATGTCATAGCTTTATGGAGGGCTTTTTTTTTTTTATAGAGTAACAAACTAGTTTTCTATGCCAAACGAAGGTCTTCTGAATCACTGAAATGCCATTTTCTCCCCAGCGTACGGGTTATCTGCTTTAGTATGTGCATTTGTGAGTTATAACCGGGCATCAAGAGTATGGATTTGTTGCCTCCTTTTTCAGAAGAGCCAGTATCCAGTCATGTACAATGCAACATTATTAACTAAATAATTATCCCATAAATTTTAATCATGGTTGTTAAGTTTAAGTAGCGGCTTTGCATTGTGTTGTGACATGTCACTGAAGAAGATAAAGCTTCATTAAATCTATTTTATCCATTTAAATCTATTAGACTTTACTTTAAGTCTAATCTTTGAGTTGATGTTGAGTGAACTCATTTACATTTTGAAAAAAGCCAGTTGAGTCTAATAATAAATTAGCTGCAGTGTGAGCGCTGATATTTTCAACATATAAACGAATGTTAAAATCAGCCACTATAATTATTTTACCAGAACTGAGCATCAAATCAGATTAAAAGTGAGAAATTGGAAACAATTCTAAAAGGGAGGTTTTTCAATCAATTATAACTCTGCCTAGGTCTTTGCTTTATTATTAAAATACAGTGAAAGATTGCTGCCACTCCTCCTCTTCAGCCTGTGCTACCTGCATTCTGACAGCTCATAACTCGGGGAAGCTGATTCATTTAAACAAATGTATTCATCCTTACAAGATTTAGAAGAGAGTGACCCATTGTTTAATATTCCATATTTAGTTGTTTTGCTATTTTGTACAGTTAGAATACTTCTAAGTTTCATTTTGATTTTTAATAATTAAAATATTTTTGCTGGTATTTCATTTTTTTAAGGAAGGAAAATTCCTTTTTTGTCTTCATGTACTAAGACTCAACTTTATTTTATCACTGTGTCTGAGCGAGGGGATATCCTGAGTTAGCTATGAGGCTTTGGGGCCAAAGCTAGGCTAAAAGGCTAATGCGACCTTACATTCTGAGTTCACCTTTTTTTAAATATTTGAGAGCACAACAAATGCATAAACCCAGGCACACATCATCCATAAATTCCAAAACTGACCAAACCATCATCTCCCAAGTGTCCAATGCCCCCTGTACCTCTCAAACATGTACAAACACAAGCACATGCACACTCTGAATTTTTATAGCAAGTACAATATCTCAGCAGACACCTACACATAGCCACTAAAACTCTCGAAGACATCACACATACAGCCCTCGCTGCTTATATCCTCTGATTTATGGTTGTTTAATATACAGGAATATTAAGCGTGCGTAGGTGAGGATCCCTGTCGGCTGCCGGCATATTAATGGGTCCCGCGGAGACTTGCTGACACCCTGTTTGTCATGTCGGGGCCCCGGCCCCTGCTCTGGATGCGCCCTATCCCATGCACACACATGAATACCTATGATACCTATGCATAAGTAATGGGACAGCTCCCCGGCTTCCACTGCGGATACTAGGAGGCTGATGGAAGACAAATCAGAGCGAGGAAGATGGAGACAGGGAGGAAATAAAAAATTGGAACAAGAGGGATACAAGGAAGAATATACAAACACTCAGCCGGTGCTGCTAATTTCAGCAGAGGGGCTCTTAATAAATTTACATGTTACAGAGGACTGCAATGTAAAAAATAATTGCAGTTCAAAAACCTAATTTATATTTACTAGTTCAAAAATATTCTGTCCGCTTTAATATGTGCAGGAAACTGTCAGTAACTTGTATTACATCATTAAGCTTTGCGTTCTTTGTGTCTGTTGAAATACATCAAGACGACAACAAAACATTATGCATCTTCTCTTTCCTTACACGGCACACAGTGGAACCAATGCTGATTTAAACTCTTAGTATCGCAAATACAACTGTTATGCCCTGTCTTTGATGTATTCTTGAAGGAAATATTAAGCAGTTCAGTGAAGCATATGATGCAAGGCAACTACTGTATTACTGAGCAAAAAAGAAAATTGCGCCAGTGGGAGCTGTTTGGAAAGGGCACGCTTCATCAGCTTTAGTGAATGACGTTCTAATGGATCAAATCTTTTTTCTTTTGATATCTTATTGAGTTACTACAGCTAGACATGCTATACAGCATGTGCCCGACCCATCGTCACCATGTTTGCTTGTGTGTTTTTCTTTCATTTTTTTGTTCTTTAATAGGAAAAATCCTCCAAAAATGAAAGAAAATGATGCATTGACTGAATGACCACAAAATAGACAATATTTACTGTACTTTTAATAAATGAGAAGAAGAGAAACACAGCTTAAATATTGGGGTTAAGATCACTCTCATCCAAATTAGTCTGATGGTTAATTGTTGGGATTAAATTTGGGGTTAATTTAATAATTTAAATGCAATCTCTGCAAGCGTTATTCTAACTGTAAGTTAGGCAGTGTTTGTTTCAGCAAACATCTTGAATTTGAACAAACTGGGTCAGAGGTAAATCACTTATCCTGCAGCAAAAGCATGCGGAGGAGAATGTGATGTGTTGCAGCAATGTTTAAATTATTTCCGTCTGACGTCATTGAAATGTAAAGTTTTTTTGTTGTTGTGTCAGAACAGTCAGGACTGAGCTCTTAGTCCGGGGATAAAGTGAAACACAAGCGGTTGCATATTGTTAACTATAAAGGGCATTGCAGTAACATAGAGCAGAGTTACATTCAAATTTCTAAAAACTATTCTAACTGTGTAAACAGATTAGGGTTCTCACACACAGACACACAAACCTCTTTAGTGCCACCTCCATTACACTAGTCTCAAACGCTGCACGGCCTAAAGTAAGGGCCCAAAAATGCAATTTAAGTCAACTTTCAAGATTTCCTCACATTTGGTTTCCACTTGATGCCCTGAAATCACATGTTGCTGCAAGCTGCTGTGTAATGGAATGAAAAGATTGTAATAACAAAGCACATGACCCCAAACCTCCTTTTGCTATTGTACACATTCTTTCAGATGAAATGACAGCTTCTCCCTCTTGCCTGTGGCCTTCTGAACACCTTTCTTGGGCTTCTCATGAATATATGCATGTGTTTACCGGTGAGAGCTCTATGTGTGTGCAAAGTTTGTGTGTGTGTGGTGAGGGGTGTCAGCCGTTCTGCATGGGAGGTCTTTACCAGCTGTGGCAGGAGTCACCCATTGCAGCTTCTGGCCCCTGACAAAGTGCTGCAGGGCCCGTCTTGCCCCCGAGCTGAAAGTTACCGCCAGCAAAACAAATCAAATGCTACCCCCTCCCCACCCTTGTCAGCTGGAAAATGACAGGCCGGGACATTCTGCCCAGCGGCCATTCACTATTAACGGCAATTAATTAAACCACACATGGCAGGTAAAGGGAGAAGCCTCCGGAAAGATTTTAGTTAGGCTGTCTTTGCTATACTTTCATCCTCTAAGGGTCTTATTTCTTTAACATATTAACTTTGCTTAGTTGCATGTGATCATTTCAGGGATCTTGGGATTTTTAATTTAGTTTGAATTTCAAATGGGTGAAGAATTTTGTCTTAATATCAAACTGAAACGAGATGAATAGCAGAACGGCTGCTTTTATTAAAAATACTGAAGTAATTTTGTAGGACCAAATCAGCTGCAACCATTGGCTTTAATGTAGTTTTTCTTTCAAAGCTGTAATGGAAAGATGACCTTCAGGCCCCTTTATTCACTCCAAATGTAATGATTTCAGAAGAGAATGCATCATCAATGTATGTGAGGGAAAACTGGCAGCTTTAAATATTATTTTTGAAAAAGCTGAACCCTCCCCTTCTTTTTGCCTGCAGTCCTGTCAGTTCTGAATGGGCATGTTTGACCAGGGTTCTGAGCCGTGTTCAAATTAAACAAAGAGGCCTCAAAACGGCCAGCCAAAAGTATCATCATTACCATTCTCAGTCTGCTGCCAAGTCTAATATTTTATCTATTACTTTGTCTGGCAACTCTAAGTGCACAACGGCTACCAGATACCCCCAGCACCCCCTGACCCCGTGACAAACACTAATAAGCCATACTGGATTTCAAGGCACTGGTTTGAAATGAAAGGCTTCACTTTACAAGGTTCTCTGTATAGAGTGGCTATTACTGAGATGTTCACCGTTAAATGTTTAAATAAATATATTCCTCTCCTTTCGTACGAGCAATCATTTTGTCAGAGCACATATTAACCATCTTCTAAATAGTGGATATCTCAATGGGAGGAAATTATTCACATGCATATTGATCATGGACGAATACTTTCCACCAAAAGCTAATGTGCAGCTCAGCTGTGAATTAATGGAAAAAAGACTGGCCGTGTCATTTCACCAGAACTTGGGTAGAGGTTTTTTAAAACACCTCTGTGCAAGTCCAGAAGCACTCAACCTCCAATTTTAACTGCTCGATGTTATAATTTTTTCCTCCACAACTTTCAGAAACAGTAATTGCAAACAGGCATCATATCTTGAAAAATATATGGTGCAGCACACACAATGTAAAAGAAAGAAAGAAAGAAAACCCCCCAGCCTGTATCTGCTTTTCCACTTCTGCAGATGTGTACTGTAACATCGAGATCATATTTTAGTGAGTAGTGTTTACTATAAAACCCCAGAATAGACTAAATATGTGGTAAACTATTCATGAAGTTGTAAAAAAACAGTACTGTATAAGTGCTATAAAAAACATCGATATTCTGAGTAAAATGTAATTTTGAAGGACTTCTGGTCAAAGCAAACCTGGAGGCTGTGTAGTGCATTCAAGTGGCTTAGATGCTGACTTGTTATAGGCAGCAGTGGAATGTAATTGCGAGTACTTAACTACAGGAATTTTGAGGTATCTTAGCTGAGTATCTCCTGTTTTACTCCTCATACAGTCCAGAAAACATAAGACAGATTATTTCTTTTTTCTCCACCACATTCATTCTATAGTTACTGGTTACTTTAAGGAGTGAGACTTTGCAAGCAACACATATGATTAATGCAGAAAAGACTATTAACCATTACACATAATGCACCGCTGCTGATGCACGCTGAACACATTGCTTCCCAACAGTTTCCCATGTTTAAGCCAAAATTAATTCAAATTACAGAAGCCAAACATCAGCAAAGCTTGTAATTTCTAGTTGAGTCGATAAGCTAAACTGCGTAACACAAATATGTTTTTGTACCTTCTAGCTTCATGCCGACGGTGAGGCACTTTTGGAAGCGGCAGTATGGGCAGCGCTTTCTCTGGGTCTTGTCAATCTGGCAGCTCTGGTTCTCTATACATGTGTAACGCTTGTTGTTCTGGACGGTGCGCTTGAAGAAGCCCTGTGGAGAGAACCAATTAAGACGTCAACCCGCTTGACCCCTGCAATGCAATGGTAATTGGCCCATTCACACTCCCAGACAGATGGAGAGGGACAGACTTAATGGATACACACACACACACACACACACGCACGCACGCACATGCAAGTTTTAAAAGCTATATGCCCATTGATGTGGTGCTTTATAGACATGTGTAGATGCGATATATATGAAGCAGACACACTTTGAACTCTTAATGAAAACTGAGTATTTACAATTCATTTATATTCATTTAATAATTTATTTTGCTTTAAATAAAAAAATGCTGCAGATATGCCCGTTTCACATACTTTTACTTGACAGCTAATCTTTTCATTGCATTGCAAACTACTTCATAAAAGTCAGGAATTATAATTTGTTTCCTGTCAAAATTGCATTCATATTTTCAATATTCTCTGTTCAAGTAAAAGACTCTGGGAATTACAGAGTAAGCATCTTTTCAACTCTGCACTTAATTATTGAAAAATATGAGTGCAGGAGCCCAAAAAATCCAATAAATTATATCCATAATTCACAGTTCCGGGATTACAGAGATTCATACCTGCAACATGGAATTTATTATCAGCAGCAGCAGTGAAAATCAAACGAAGGGAAGATGGTATTAACGTATTCTAGATCCATAACCTAGGAGGAGAATCCGTAAACCTGGTCTTTAAAATAAAATAAAAATAAAAAAGAACCGGTGGCTATCAATATTTCACCAGACACAAATTTAATTGACAATCTGCATTGCCTGACCTGTCAAAAAAAAGAAAAAAAAAAGGCAGTGCACGCGGTTTTTGGATTATCGACTTCTCAGTGCCAAGAAATCCATGCTTCAGAGAGAACTTTCTCTCCAATTTTCCATTTAGCACACAGTGTGTGTTATAAATATCTGGACCAAAGTGGATTCAAGCGTGCTATAAAAGACACACAGTACATCGTCAGGAGAAGCCGACGACACCTCACTGAAAAGCTCCAAGTTGAGGTTCATTTGCACAGCTACAAGCAACATTTGTTGCCTTGACAAATTTACAAAATAACCAACGAAATAAATTGCGTACTAATTGACATGAAATCAAAAAAATCATCCTTCCTAGCGTGAAAGTATATGCTGCAAAAGTATCTAAAATTCACAAAATTCATGTTAACTTGGTGTCAACTTGGTATTTCTGCACACACACACACACACACCAGGAAATGCAATTTACTCTTTTTCAATACAAACAGCAACTCAGAAAGAAAAACAAAATGAATTTCACTGTATTTCACTGCTTGATGTCCTCTGACCTTTTCTCCTGCTACACCATTTTTCTTTCTTGTGTCTTTCTGTCTCACTTGATAAATTAAAAAAAACATCCCTTTGAATGTTTGATATGAGCGCCGTGCATCTAAGCACTGACCTCTAATTTGTTGTTTGTAGTTTCAGCATTTTCAGGTCATTCCTCTGTGCTCACACAGCTAGCCCCCCCCCTCCCCCCAAATAAAAAAACACAAAAAGAGCTGTTGACTAATGTAGCCCATTTCATTGTTCACTTATTTTTACTTCAACAAGAAGGTACCATTTTTACTTTACGCATGCTGGTGTGTATGAACTGAAAGTGTCTGTGTGCATGGATAAAGGGGGATGTGTGTCTGTGTTTGCATGTACACTTGTTGAGTGCAAAGGTGGGTTTAGGGATGTGGTAAATCAATTGGGGATAAGGATCTGTATGTGTGTGTGTGTGTGTGTGTGTGTGTGTGTGTGTGTTGGGGAATCTTTCTTTTTCTGTGTGTGTGTATGTGTTGTGTATTTGTGTATTCGTGTATCTGTGTGTGTCAGCTCAAATATGGAAGCCAAAGCAAAGCTCAAAAAAAATGTGACCCTGATAACGAGCGTTATTCACAACTTTGCTCCTGGGGCTCAAAGGGTGGAAGAGGAGAGTGGTGCAGGCTCGAGAAAAATTATGACATTACTTCAAAATTACAAAAATTAGAAAAATTAAAGGAAATTATTTATTCTGATAGTGCATAAGAAAAAAAGAATGTCGTATACGTAAGGCCGAGACTACAATGTAGCTGCTCTGTTTATCCAGCTTTGTTCAGGAGACACAATGGATATGGATCGCTCTGCCTATCTAACAGAGTGTGTTTAATGTCAAAATGAATCTGTCGAGTACCGGTGATTATACTTTTAACGGGACAGGCTGCCTTCATTTTAGAGATAATCAATGACAAGCTTCAGGTGAGTATCAATATTATTAATGTTTCAGCAAGCATACACAGCACTTTATCAAAGACCTTCATCTGCATCGTGTGTGCTTCCATACATGCACGGCAGTGTTTCAGCCAAACTGGAAAATGTGTGGACTGGCTGTCCTGCGTGAGCCTTCGCTGAGCCTGAAAAGCAGCAGAGATGCCACTGACTGCTCCCTTCAAGCAAATGCTTAGCATTTCAAGGTCATAATATGGGATAAAATCTATAACATCTGCTTTGAATAATGACCACATAGGCAAGAAATGTGCACTAGCACATCATTACTGAGGAGCTGCAATTTTACACTGAATAGTGTTAACACAGAGACATTTGTCTTAGCTTAATTTTGTGCTGACAGCTTTACTAGTTGAGGGGGAAAAACTTGGGAAATGCCTGTTTGCTCTGCTGAGGGGAACAGTGGAAAGATGCAGAAGGAGACAAATAGGTTGTTGATAGATCTCAAATTAAGCTTTAACAGTTTGATTTGCGTGGCTTCATTATTAGCCTGCACATGGAAACGTCGTGCTGTTGAGGTCTTAATGAACTTGTGATGAGAGTTTTAGACAGCAGGGTGCAAGCCTGTGCAAACAGAAACTCTATTGTACGCTTTCCTTCGTGGGTTAAAGCCCCCCCACCACACACACGCACACCTCCTGTGGTTGGTGGTTGCAAAAAAAAAAACAAAAAACAACATAATAATTTGCAAACACTCTTTGCCTGCTTTTGAACTCCAGTGTCTTTTCCAAGCCGTTCCACACTTTACAAAAATCCTCTGACACTCACAGGAAGAGTTTGTTAGATCAACTGTCACAACAATATTTGACCCCTGGCCTCTTTACTGTTGGTTTTCCTGCAGTGTTAATGGTGAGGAGCTGAAATGTTGCTCTAATATTACACTTGTTGCAAATCATTCTTTAAAAAAAATCTGCTTAAATGCTTGGCATGCAAAAAAAGAGAGAGAAGGACAGAAATGACACCATCCAGATAAGCAGTTTTCTTCACAGTGGGTAGCCCATAGTATTTAGGAAAATGGCTGACACAAGAGGAAGTATAATATCAGAGAGCGCATTAAACTCATGAAAACCACAGTTTAGTCTGTGTAAGCCTCATAGTGACACATGTTGATGCCCTACAGGGACTTCAGAGGCTAATACAAATAACTGGACATATATAATTGCATGACACTGCACAACGATAGACAAGAGTGCACTTGAATATTTTATACATCGAAGCAGTTAATCAGAGGTCACCACAGGCACACAGTACCATGCACACTTTATGTTAATAGGCAACTTCTTGCTTAAATCGTGCAGCATTTGTTTTCTATTTAGGGAATTGGGGGCACCAACCTTGCAGCTTTCGCAGGTCAAAAGTCCGTAGTGATACCCTGAAACCTTGTCTCCGCACACGGGACACATCTCGTCCAGGTCTTCGTCATATGAGTAGTCCATCATTTTTAACTGAGGGGCTGGAGGAGGACACACGGAGACACATACACAGAGAGAAGTCTATTTCAGTGCCGGGGAATCTCTTTTTCAAAAAATCCCTCTTTCATCCATCCATGGATGAAAGAGGGTGCGGAATCGCGCGGGGCAAATTAATGAGATTTTTCAAAGTTCTAGAAGACTTTTTTTAAGGTTAAATTTGAGGAGCAAAAAACGACGAATAGTAGCTTTTGGATAGAGCTGAGAGGACGCGATCATTTATTACTCCCTCTTCCTCTGCTCTTCTACATCCGTCTCAGACAGGAGCCAAAATAATAATAATGATAATAAAAAGAAGCTCATGAAAGTGAGCCTCATACATATGCAATATGTATCCGAGTCGTGAAATCGCTGGGGGAAATCGAGAGATATTAGACTTAAGGATTGGAGGAGAAAATGTTACCGCCCACAGACAAATGAAGACACAGAGAAGCCCTTATCTCTGCAGGCGAGGGAGAAACCCCCCCCCCATCCAAACCCAACTTGAACCAACATTATTTTTCTCTATTTAAGAATCAGCCACAGTACTACAGGCCATTTAATTTTATTTGCTTTATATTGGTACACACATTTTATGTGGAGCTGTGCGCTGCATTTTAAAAGTTCTCAATTCATAATTTTCCTGGTTACCGAGTTTTAGCCATTATTTATACTGAAGAGAAAATAATGACAAACGCTGGAAATAACTAATTATGTAATTTTAAATAAAGGAGGAAAAGCATAAAAATTCCCTCACCTTCCTTGCAGATTTTCCTCCTTTTCTCTCCCCCCCTCTCTCTCTTTTTTTTTTTAATATTTAGGTCTTAATAGTCTACATACAAGTACGACTATTTCTGAGGTGTCTAGCCCTCTTTGCCCTGTTAGAAATACCCACCTGCATAAGTCTCTGTGTGTGACAGCGCTACAAGCAAACGGGCATGCTGACTTTTACAACAGTTACAAAAGTCTTTATGGCACTAATCATAAAAAGCAGACAGGATCAAAAAGGAAACCACAGTGGATATGGCTGTAAAAGTGGAAATATTTTGTCAACTACGCCTTCCAATGTCTTTACATGGGCTATTAGTACTGCTCGACTTCAAAATCCCCTCATCTGCTCTCTCCGAGACCTATTAATTAGACATGATTTCTAGTTTGTTAGCGCGTTGCCCTGCTGGGATCAGCGTATCCCAGCTGAAGCAACAAGTTCCACCAAGCTCCGTTTTTTCCCTTTTCTTTTATTTCCTTCCACAGAAACTCAAAGCAAGCTCGATTTTCGAACTTTCTTCTGCGTTAAAGCGCAAGAAGGACACGATTTTAAAGGCCTGTTCTTACGACGTACCGCAGGTGCATTTTGGACGCCTTTTCAAAAAGAAAATAAACACTATCCGAGCCCTGGTTGCAGTTCTGAAGTGATGACGCAGTGGAAAGGAAATAATAAATTAAGATATCCGAGGGGTGTCCGTCCTGAGGCCGACAATAATGAATATTTATTTTACAGGATCCTATCCAAATATTTTCTTTCTTTCAATTGTCATTGCTATGGTGTTTCCATTATTTTGTACAGTGAATTTCGCCTTTTAAGGAGCTCTAACAGCACATGACGCGACGTTATGCCTGTAATTATAGTCCAAATAGTGTTTTTTATGCACAGACAAATTGAATATATTTCAGCACCTCGTTGTATAACTGACAGACGCAGGTGAATGCATACAACGTCTGCGCAGATTACCTCCAGAAACACATCGGCCCGACCGTCAATCATTTACTGTCCACTTGCTCATAAAATAACAAAAGACAAAACAAAAAACCCAACGTCCTCCAATTGTCAAAAAAACAAAACAAAACAAAAAACCTCGTGATTCTAAAAGAAATTCATTTCAGTCGGAGCTTCCTTGTTTTAGCTGCCTGTAAAAAAAACCAGTTGGGGTAAAATAAGAAAAAAGGTAAAAGGGCTGGCAAACAAGCCACTCCTTGTTTAAAGTGAGAATACGTTATCAATGTCTTATAAACCGAGAGCGGGCTAATTGATTGTCCGGTTATACTGCCGTGGAAAGACATGCTGGAAATGATCAGGGTTATATGAGTTTAACTTGCCATTGAGGTCAGAATTTCTTCAAAAATGTAGCTGCTTAATGTGCAGCCTACTGTGAAGATCAAGAAAATAGATTTTTACGGCATGCCACTGGGAATTTAAATAATTATGCTCATTCTGAAAAAAAATGCAGGGGTCCTAAAATTTGCTCTTCATTTTTTTTAAATGACACCGATTTCGAACATCTGAAGGCCTTACGCAGTTCTCCTCGAATGTGAGATAAAAACCTCCAACAACAACAGTTTAAAGCTTACAAAAAAGATTTCACACTACAGCATTAAAGCAACATCTAAAACGTAGTGATTTAGTTTAACTTTATTTTGCAGCTGTATTTCATTTGAGAGTAGAATCAACTTGGCTGTACTACGAGAGAAAGCTATTGCGAAACTACGTGTTGGCAGACAATACCAAGCTCTTCTTTACCGTTTGTAAAATCAATAAACTAGCTCATAATTATTTTCTTCTTGGGTAAAAGTTTGCTGTCCTTAGTCAAATATTTTAATCTTAATCAGACACTCCAGTTTTGCTTCGACATCAACAACTCTTCCACAGCAGTTTTCTTTAGAAACAAAACCACGAGCAGGTTTGAGATATTTCTTATTCTGCTAAGAGAAAGTCATCTGTTTCATTCTAAAATCAGAGAAATAAAAAAAAAAAGAAACAAACAAGAAAAAGTTACATTGACAGAATACCTCTGCTCTGTTTCTTGCTTTTTACGCGCTGCTGCCGCTCGCTCTAAGCGTGAATGACAGGTAGGTACCTGTTTGACCGCGGGCCAAACTTTTAAAAAAAGTGCTTCCAAGTTGAAGTGGAAGAACATTATCGAAGCCTTTTGGAGATCATGTTGAATAATAATAATAATAATAACCCCCCCTAGTAATTACCTGCTAAGTTCGTGGAATCAACGCGTTCGTGTATTGGCGTATGACAGATCGGTAACTGTTCCTCATTATAAGAAAAAAAGGTAACGAATACAAGCATGTACATTTTAGTGAGTACACTCTCAGCCGGAAAACGCTCCACGAAGACAGCGAAGTGGAAGCTTCGGGCAGACTACCGAGATTCAAATGAATGACAGTTCTTACCCTGCATGTTCCTTGGCATGTGCCCCTGTTCGCCATACGATCGAGAGAGTCCCAGGGATTCAGTCTCGAATTTGGGCAGCATGACAGCACTGCTGGCCTGAGATAGAGACTCCGCACCGCACGGCGGGACACCTGGACGTCAGAGACAGGCGTTCGCACAAACACCCCCCGAAAGACTGTCCCGAGCGACTTCTACCGTCCTATTTCTTACTTTATAACTCTCTTTCACTTCCAATTATCAGGCAATGCTCCAACGATAAAGCCAGATTAAGACTTTTTTCTAAACAACAGGCTTGCATAGCCTGTGTGTAACGCTGCTTTGACTTAGCTACACTGATTTAAAAAAAATATTAAAACGCATTTACGCAAAAAAGAAAGGAAAAATCTCAGAAATAACGCAGGAGAAAACGGAGTGATTCCTTCTAAACTAAGTAAGAAGCACTTTCGCGAAGAGTTAGGGAATCACTCTGCACTTAAGAAAACAGCACAAGGTCCGGATTAGAATGCGATGGTAAGTTTCCCTTTATCTTTTCCAAAGTCTTTAAAGCGCGTCAGCCATTAATGTGAGACTGTCAGTGTAACTTTCAGCCTTGAGCAGACAAGCACGAGCCGCCGGGGCCGCCCTCTCCTGTGCGTAAAGTCGGATTCGGTGAGTCGGTCGGACTGTCTGGAGATGTGGAGACCTCTCCTCCTCCTCCTCGCGGCTTTGTTTACTCCGCTCTCTCCAATCCGAGACGCATGCGGTCGTCTGACATCATCTTCCTCCGATCCAATCAGGAAAGAAGACCGGGAAACATCGCCTCAAACTCTCCAGGTCCATCTCTCCAAAATCTCATCTATTTAATCCCGTTAATGACGGACTTTAAAAGCGGAGGGAGAACAAGGAAATCAAGAGAAGTGATGCAACTGTAGTGAGATCACCGACTGCGTCTGGGCGCACGGAATGCAAATACAAAGCGCAAGGTATGTGGATCAGAGCGCTTTAGCACACGCACGCACAGGGAGCGTGAGAGCGAGCGTTCCTATATGCTAAGTAATTTTTTCATATATATACAAACTTTAAAAGATGAACTATTGTGACAAAATTATACTCTTTCCTTCTGCTTTTCTTTCTTCTCTCTGTGTGTCTGCGCCCGTGTGTGCGTGTGTGACCACTCCATCTTAAAATACAGGTGAGGACATTGTAAATTCTCCATAAGGCCATATAAATTTCATGGAAAACTCGAGCATCACCGGCCTCAGGCTTGAAATGACCTCACTGTCTAATCAAATCGCCCCCTTTATGCAATAAATTATACCTTTGCTTCTGAATCATTAACAGTAATTGGCTGAGCGGGGATCAATTAGTGATCTGACGTCACTGCCTTTCAAATTAAATTCATGCAAAAAAGAATGACACTACAGCATCCCCGTAATGCCCCACGACCACAATCACAAAAAGCTTGTGTAACTTATTTTAGTTCGCAGACCACAGAGAAATATCCAACTTTTGAAACAGGTAGAAGTCTAAACTATTTTCTGTCGCGTTAAGGAAACGATCTGGATTCCTGTTGTCTGCGCATGTCTTTTAGTGAGTTACTAAACTCGGAAAACGTTATTGTTTTAAAGCACCGTTATAAAGGATCGCCACAAAACCTTTACTTCCCGCAGGTGCGTATATACTACTCCAAAATCTGTTTGGGGCTTTCCTAATCACTGCTGTGGGTAATTTAGTCATGAGGAAAATTGACATAAAAGTGATCCACATCATTGAATGGCAGAATACCGTCACTTCAAAACATTCATGAAGCCAAAAGTGTTTGTGTGGAAATGGCGGCGGTGTGTTTTTATGAGTGAGGGAGACACGGAAAATCACCAGACAAATCTGACGAACATAAAAGGGTTACAGAGGGCACACACACACACACACACACACACACACACACACACACACACACACACACACACACACACACACACACACACACACGTTTCAGTACCTACAGCTAATGGTAATGTTAAGACTTTGTCATCTCTGAAAGAAAAATATTTTTTATAGCAATATAGGGCAAAACCCCTGCTCATTATCATAAAATGCAAGGAGCACAGAAAGGTGAGGTCCCCCTGATGACAATTATTTGTCTTGTTTTAATATATAAATATATAACTAATAACATATTTTACTTGGAACAACAATTTCCAAGTAAAATACTTAGAAATTCAATTAAATAGATTTCACAGTAAAGCCAGAAACACAGTCAGAGCGCAGCCACAGCTGTTGTAGTCTTCTTTTTTTTTTTACAGAGTTGAGTAGCTAAAGTCTGGGTGATTTATAGACAACCATTTTGCCATTATATATATATGTATATATATATATGTATATATCACCTGTGTCGCCGCATACACACACACACACACACACACACACACACACACACACACACACACACACACACACACACACAAAACAGGCTCATATGTACTGATCAGGTCCTCTTTGGAGCATTGCCCGTTTCTCCCAAAATGCTCTCATAAGTGAGTTGTCCTGTCTTTGTGAGGATGCTCTATGTAATGTATTTTTGTAGTTGTTATCATTATCCTAACGCAAACTTAAATTTTACAATAAACTTTAATGAAGTCATCACACTAAAATAAAAGCTATGGGGACTTGTTTTTCTGTACCTGCAATGTTAATCTGTAAACAGACTGATGCTCCTACTTCATCAGTACACTGTTCACTTGTACTTCATGTGTTCACAGGTTCTCTACAGTATGTGTGCTCACATACACACATAAACACAGGCATACAGTAAGTTTCTATTATACTTCCAACTGAAATGTTTTCCTTACACAGTGATCTGGAGTCGTCTTAGGAAAACAAGTGAGATGTGATATATTCAAATACACAAAAATATAAAAAATATAAAACTGAGAACTTTAGCTTTGAAATGAAAGTAGTTACCCTGCAAAGTAATCTCTGTATCCACACACAGACAAACACAAACAGGTCTTTTTATTTGTTTTGTTTTTAATTTTAGACAGTGAGTTGGTGGCCAGGTTTAGGTTCTTAGGTTTGTCAGGATCCTGGGTGGTGGTGGTGATGGGGGTCCACCAATCAGCAATACACACTCAGTACTGAGTTGGGATTGGCTGAAACTGTGTTACTTGAGGGCAGTGGTGGGTGGAGTCAGAGGTTGACAAGCAAGAGAGGACAAGTAGGGGCTGAAGGGTGAGGGGGGAGCAGGGTAGGTTATAAAATGACACAGAGACTGATAAGACCTGTGGCAAGATAGCTCTACTGGAATGATTAACTTATTTAGAGGGAGAGAGAGAGAGAGAGAGAGAGAGAGGCCCAGCCAGTGAGTGATGGTGAAAGCTAATAAGAAACGTAGAGACACAAAGGAAGTAAGGGAGGAAAAAGAGTAGGTCCAAACTTTGAAGATGAAGCATGAAGAAAATAATGTTCGATCATAACAGTCACAGAAACTGTGAACTTAATTAGATAGATAGATACGTAAGTAGTAGTACTTTATTGACACTGAGACTTTACAGTTTACAGTCTGAGGTTATAAAATGACACATTAAATGATGTACAAAAGTACAAATCAAACTCTGGACTATTCACCTCCCATGTTATGGTTCCAAGTTTGGATTTATCTGATTGGCACAGACACAAGCACACACAGTGACAATTTGAGCAGCAACACTGCAGGCTGTAAAAATGATATTTTGCATGCATGCATGGTAATTAAAAGTGCCAAAGAATTTAAAACTTCATGCAGTCTGTCTTTCACTTGTGTGTCATATTTTTTGCATGCGTGTTTTCATTTGTAGGGCTGACACCTTGTATGGTCTCAGCTTGCGTGTGAGTTTTATGAGGGAGTGCATGTTTGTGTGCGCGTTGTGTTCATGAATGAGTGTATTCCTGCGTGTACAAGTGTTCTGATCAAATAACAATAGCCTTGGAAATGTACAGCAACACACACTAACATCATTAAATTATAATCAACACACATTTGCTATTCATAAGCAGGAAATCACCCCCTCCACCACTCACTGCCAGACACAGACACCCACATACACACCTCTCTCCCCTACCTGCTACTGTTTTCTGTATCGAAGATGTAATGTAAACAGTCATTTGTTCTAAAAATACAGCAGGACTCAAAGTACAGAGCAACAACTCACAAACAGAACTTCACTGAGGTAAACAAAACACGAGAGAATGATTTATGGAAGTAGCTGTCAGTAGCTTTGAGGTTTTTGCGCTGTTCTTAGGATGGCAGTCTGCAGGAAACAGACCTCTGATGTTGTGCCTGGAATCTGCTGGAATCTATCAGTTTGGTGGTTATGGCTCCTAATGTTCCCATTACCACTGGGACCACTTTGTTTTCCTGTGCTCCTTCTTTCAGATGTTGCTGTCTGCTGGGATTGCCACATCTATCACAACTGTGATCTTGTGCTCCTTGTCAACCACCACTATGTCTGTTTGGGTTGCCAGCAGCTGCTTGTCTATCAAGAACCTGGAGTCCCACAGGACCTCAGCCCTGTTGTTCTTAACCACCTTTGGGGTTGTTTACCATCAGGACTTGGGTCCTTCTAATCCACAGACAGCACAGATGTTTCTGTACACTATTCCAGCCGCTTGATTGTGCCTCTCATTGTATGCTGTCCCAGCTTGCATCTCACATTCTGCTACAGTGTGCTGGACAGTACTCCGGGGAACCTTTGCACACTTTGCAGCTCAAGCTCTGTTTGCTGTGGTAGAGTTTTGCATTTATGGATCTGAAGTTTGGGCTTAATCTTGCGCTGCAATAATCAAAGCCTTGGTGCTGTCCTTTAGGTCAGCCTTTTGTGGCCACTTGCAGTTTTTCTCAGTGTCAGGTACTTCCTCTAACTCCACTTCCCATGCAGGTGCTTAGTCTTCCACAACTGTTTCCTGCCGTTCTCCTCACTGTTTTTCTTCAGCTGCCATCTCAGGAAGTATTCACAGATGCTCCGTGTTTCATCCTGAATTGTCGCTGTGACACTCACTAATCCTCGCCTTCCCTCTTTCTGTTGTTTGTTGAGGCTCAAGGTATCAACTTTGGGTAAAGATCACTGTGCACTGGGACGAGTTTTTGTTTCTTTACACTGGTGGTAGCTGTCTCCACCTGTGGCCAGCGTATTATTCCAGCTGGGTATTTGATGACCAGTGGGACATATGTATTGTTTGCCTGGATTTTATTCCCACTATTAAGCTACCCTCTGAGCACCAGCCTTACCTTCTTTAGGTATTTGGCAGTAGCTGACCTTCTTGCATCTTCTTCATGGCTCCCGTTGGCCTGTGGGATACCCTTGTAACTGCCATGTATGTCTACTATTTTGCCTTCAGACAACTCCACCTCTTCAGTCCAGATCACCTTCCCTCTTTTTGCCACCATCTACCATTCAGCCACCGAGTCCACATCGCAGTGTTCTTGCTGTAGATACTGGTCATATGGAGAGATGGGCAGTAATGCGTTACATGTAATTCCTTACTGTAATCCGATTACTTTTTTCAAGTAACAAGTAAAGTAAGGGATTACTATTGCAAAAACGGTAATTAGATTACCGTTACTTTCCCGTAAGCACGCTGAATTACTGCGTTACTAAAACCGTGATTTTTTTGCGAGAATGTGTCATGACAGTGACGTAAGCGAGTGTGACGTTTGTGACAACAGCTGTGTGCAGATCAACAATGGATAATAAGAAGGTAGAATGGAAATAACCATTTAATTCTACTCGCACTGAGTTGTAGGCTTTCTTGTAGTCCTAGTGTACTGCTCTATCAAGCAGTGGCTGGTGTTTTCATCCTCTGGTGTTGTTTCCAATGTCTTTCTGAGCTGTACTCATATTTAGACTCATGGACTTTCTCAGTCTGGTTGCTATGATGCTTTCATGATTGAGCTTTCATGTTGTGTAGAGGCCACTAAACATCCTCATTCACGATCAGGATTGTTCTGCCCTGTATTAGCCAATCTGCTGTTAGCAGACCACTTATTTGTGCTGCGAGGTATTCATGGAGTGCTATAACCTTCTTCACTTAATATGGGTGGATAACATCAGGTTCTGGTGCTGCCCAGGTCTTTATGTTTTGCCTGAGACAGGTAGTTGGATAACTGCATTTGTGGCCTTGATTAGTTTTTGTGTGGTGTGCCAACCTCAGTTCATTGAATTCACCTATTATATCAGGATGGGAATCATTCTGTTGTGTCCATCCTGCTTAGTTTAGGTTGATATTTACTCTTCGTCTAATTCCTGAAGGTAAAACTTTGACTCCTAATCTCCTACATGCTCCTTTTAATTCACCAGCAAGTCTCAAATCTTGTCTGCATAAGAGGTTGCAAGAAATAAACAAAGAAAATGAGAGATTATTAAAGATTTGTGAAATATGAGGTGTTGTGAGTCTTTTTTCCTTTTTTTGGATTGAAGACGATGGGTTTTATCCACCAACCAAAAGAGAGAAACACTTCTACAGTTCAATTTGGATATGATACCGTATCATAACTTAACTGATTTATTCTATGGTGTGCATTTCCGTAAAGCCTTCCATGTGGACAGTTTTGGAGCATTGAAGTCATGCTGAGAAGATTAATTCTACTCCTTTTTCTAGACACTCTCTATGGGAACATACACTGCTGACTCTCTCTCAGCTTTCAGTAACCATTTAAAGCATCTGGTATCAAACATCTAGAAAAAGTAGCAACTACATTTTGATTGTGGTTCTTGTGTGAATTCTATTGCTCTTACACTAAAAATCACAAATCAAATAAAAATAGTTATTAAACTTATAATAGTACAAGTACAGATTAATGATTGAAGTGGTATTACATGCTCAGTGATACTGAAATGAAAAGTGTGTGATGCAAAGAAAACATCAAAACACCCCATATGCTTCTCTCCAAGGAGTTCTTTTCAACAAGCTTAGTTTTTAAAATAAAAAGATATATTTCATGATGTGTTTGTTACATTCTTGCATGATACCCTTACACTGTTTCTTATTGTCTAATTCTCTAATTCCTCAGTATGTCTTGTACTCCTTTGACTTTCTATTGTGCCCCCAGGTCAGCTGCTGTTACCTGCTGGTCCCCAGTTCTTTGGATGAAGGCAGTCAATGGAGGAAACAGAGTGTGTCAACAGCAAGTGTTGACATTTGGCTTAGGAGATAAACCTCACAGGGGATCAAACAAAGACTGGCTCTTTTGAGTGGAGAAAGGAGTGTGTGTGTGTGAGTGTGCGTGCATGCATATGTTTGTGTAAAGATGTTTCAATGTTGCAAGATTTCTGCTGACGTCCTGAAGCCGAAGGACGCTGATAATTGTCTGAGGGCTTTGGTTATCTCCATGTCAAAAGGCTGAGTGAACTTAAAAGTGAGATGAGGTGCACAACACACATGCAAAGATGTTTTAATTATTCATAGCTTCAAAAAAAAGAAAAAATATAAGAGATATAAAGTAAAGAGAATATTTTCTGACACGACTGGCATCTATGTGCTCAAACACAAAGTCCCACAAAAACACACGCTGTAACAAGTGTACCGATGTGAAAGAATTTTTGACTCTTTCACAGCAGAATGAGAAAAATGTAAAGATCATAGAAAGGTTCATTTCTAAATGACACTTAAAAGGAGGAAGACTCTTCCAATGGTTGAATAAAGAATGGGCAGCATTATTTCTCCCCTACAGAAAAGCTGCCGTGTCAATAAACCTGTCTAGAGACCAGCATTAGTACAGATACATATCAATATGCTCGTTGCTACAGGGAATGCAGTGTTACAGGTTATTCACATGATTCCAGGATGTCTTTCAAATTTCATCTAAAAAGTGCATCACAGATCCTTCATTAATGCCTCTATATTTCTGATTTTAACCCTGTTTAAATTAGCCTGTAGGTTTAAATGCTCAAAACCAAAAACTTTTGTCTTTTTCCTGCTGAAAAAAAAAGCCAGTGGTCTGACTAAGGAGCTTGGCTCTTCTTACACAATATATAATGTTTTTAATGTGATGGCAGTTTATTTTTCACACATGCACTGTGTTGAGATGCTACCAAAATAGGCAACTGATGTTAGGTTGCACTAAAGACCAAGGGAGGACATGAAAACACAGTAATCCAAACCCAGTCGTTTATTGGTTTTGAATTGGCCTTAGAGCTTCAACAATTTCTAATGGTCGTTTAGACATAGCTGTGGTCTGTGGGCATACATTCAAAACTAGTGGTAACGCTGGCCATACCCTACCGTAAATGGTTGCACAAACATATAGGCATTTTCCTATTGTGTTCACATGGGAAATAAGAATTTAGTCCACTGGGTCTCAGTTCCTCTGAGTTCATGAATAGCCACGTGCCCACTCTTGCAGCCAGCAAAAGAAAACTGGCCATACTTTGCTCTTTAGCTTTATAAAGTTAGGTTGAGCAGCAGCGATGGAAGTTCTGTATATGGCTAAATGCCCTGCTATCATCCCTAACATAAAGGACAGTCAAAGTGTCTGTTTTGTGTACTATTGAAACATCACAATCCATTAAATTTGGTACAGGTTGTTCTTGAAGGTCAGTCAATAAATAAACTGACTTAAGCACTATAGTAAACACTTTATCGAAGAGGATTATGGCCACTGTAAAAGGAAAAAGGTGGGGACGTCAAAATTCAAAACAAAAAAGACATCCCCACTTTTTTTCCCGCTGTGGCCCTAATCCTCTTCTGTAGCGCTTCCATATACAACACAAGGTGACTAAATGGCAACCATCCATGGATCCAGTTTCCTAAGCCTTTATTCAGCTGAGGTTGCAGGGGAGCTGGAGGGTATATCTGAGCACTAGGTGAGTGAAAATCTACACTGTGGTGAAAACAAAATGTATCTCAATCATATGTTTTGTCCATCACAGTAGATTCAAGACTAGACATTACATTTCACCACCAGCATTAAGACAAAAATCTTGTGGAAGGATGCTGTTTATCCATCGTTACACAACACTTTACAAAGATGTTGTATTTATCTATTTGTTTTGTCACTCTTCTTTACGTTACACTTGTGGCGCTTGTTTATACCGCTCATATATGAAAACACAGACTTGGATGCTAATTTATCATGCTATTCTTTTAACCTTCAGTACATCACTGTGTATAGTGAAATGGAAAAAATGGCTGTTCATAAATAATAATATATTAGTCAACAAATTAATAATCTCAACATATTTGTATCACTCTTCTGTGACGTACACGTAATGTCAAAAATGTACATGTAGCACAGACGTAATGTCGTCATTCATTTTGAGATCAGCCACTATGCACATCTAATACATACAAAATTTGTAAAGGTTGGAATGTTATAATAATAATTCCCAAAAGCTATATAGATAATCCTGATAATCCTGGTACCTTAAATAATTTATAAAGTAAGTTTCTTGGAGTTAATAGATTAAATAAATTATTTAATCAAATTAATAATCTAATAATTAAAAAAAAATATATTGCTGTCTTATAGTCATCTCCTGCCTTCAGTAGCTAAATAAAGGAAACAGTAATTAGTTAAGTCACTATTGTGATAATCAGAAAGTACTGTGCAGTGAACACACATCATTTGCATATTTTTTTAATGTGTAACTATTGAGCAGATAGGGGACATATATAGTGTAATAGTCACAGAGTAACACAAGCAATAGTACAGTCAGCTTTGTGTTGTGGCTTCAAAGTCTGCTCTAAACCCCAAGAGAGAGAAGTTGGTGGTATGCTGTCATTCTGTGTTAGTTTCACTTACTGAATGTTATCCAGAAGACAAACTGTAGCCCACTTATTACACATAACCGAGGATGACTGGAGAACGCTAGCCACGAAGTAATTGGGTTTATGTTGATGAAAATGCTTTTGTCATGGGACACGCGTCATTTACATTGCTGACAACAGACTACAGCAGATAAGTGCAGGAGGGAATAAGACAGTTGAGGTTGCCGATGTTATATATGGAAGATTCAAAAGAATTCAAGTGGAGAGTGTGAGAAAGTGAGCGCACACACACACACACACACACACACACACACACACACACACACACACACACATACAGTTTACTCTGGGATAGCATAACATTATGTCCAGAGAATGTCTAGGAATGCTGTGGGAACTGTGACTCATACAACCTAGCCACTTCTCCCAAAACACACACATATGTCACATACGTCCACACGTCCAAGATAATAGTTAATCTGGCATCTTGTTGGTTCTTGTCCAGGCTCTTCTTTAGAAACAGATGTTTAATTGTCATATCCACATTTAGACAGCTCCAACTTGACCATCGACTTCTTTTTACTCATTTCTTTAATGTGGGCTGCAATTGTGAGACAGACGGCAGATTAATTTGTACATAAGAGTTAGTTTAATATTAGCAACTGTGGCCATTCACAATACAAATTCCAGGCACCCTTAGTCAGTTTTGCCTTACGTCCTCCTGCATGAACAATGTATACTGAGACCCGAGAGCTGTTGTAATCTTTGTCCTGGCACTCTCAGTAGTGCACATACACATATTTATTGTGTATTGACCCTACAAAAACACATACATAAACTCATTCATCCTCTCTGTTGTGCTTGTCACCTTTTTTGTCTGTCTCTAGTGCTCTGTTAACACACATGCGTTTATTCACACACATAAAAAAAACGCAGCGGCTGCTGGATCCATTAGCAGGTCATGCAACAGTCATTGTTCATTGCTTCCTATAGGCTTCTATTTTCTAGCGCCAACCGGAGGAACAACAGTCCAGGCACATGGTTGGGTTGAAACTAAATAAACAAAGCAAAGCCAAACGGTTTATTTTGCTGCAAAGCGAATACAGCATTGATAGTATGTGTGTTAGTATACTGTGTTTATTCTGTCACAGAAACATAAACTAATAACTTTATGAGTGTATATCAAACCTTTGTGGCTTCTTATCTATTTGCATTTGTTTACAGCTGCTACTATTAGCATCATCAGGTGAAATTCCAAGCTGAGGCCCCGTAGGAGCCTACAAGTGCCAAAAACAGCTGCCGAGGGAACATCAGCTCATAGCATTGTTCTCCTTAGACAGTTCCTATCATGCATGATTAAGTTTTACGTTTTTTCTAAACTGCGGATGTCTATCCAGGACACAACTAAGAAAATCGGAGAACATCCGCTGATGATGAATATCATGACTTCCATCACATATTCATTCAAGGAAATCCAGTTAAGATTCTGAAAATTAAGACATGAGAAACAAACCTTTTCTGTGGCTTCTTATACATCTGACATCCAAGAAATCCAAAATAATTTTAATCAGCCTTAAGTTACCAGATGAGAAAATATTAGTCTGCGATTTAAATATCTTTTTCTACAACATCTTGCCGGCTGTGTTCACATGAATATGAGCAGAAACCTAAGAGTCTAATAAATTATATCCTATTAAATCACCAAACGCATGTGTTGAATCATGTGTTACTTATGCAGTTTTAAAAATTGCTGTTCTTAGTCACTGCTAGATATCACTGCTGTTTAATGAGATAATCTCTCTGCTTGTCAGTCAGTGACATGCAACGTGTGTTTCACCTTAATCCCAAAGGTTTCAGTAAGCTAGTAAGTGCCTTAGTAAGTCAAGGAGTGGTGAGTGGGTTGAGGCAGAATGGCAACAGACAGGGGAAAACTGCACAAAGTTGCCACTATATATAATACAATAGGAAAGAAGCAAAGAGTCATTGAAAAATACTATGTAAGGTTGATTATTTGAGTACAAAAGCAACAAAGAACCAGTAATTAGGGCAGTGTTAGCCACAAGATGAATGTGCGGTCATTCATGGCAGAGGTGCATTTACACATACAAACACACACCTGACTATAAATGCTCTTGTCTGTTCGTACTGATGTTTACCCAGGTGAATCCTGGGATATTGTGTGGGTTGTTGACTTTCTTTTAAATTCTTCTACCTGAGACAGACACACACATTCATACACACACACACACACACACACACACACACTGACGTTGACTCAGGGGTCAGTGTGCGGTTGGCTGTAACAGTCTGGACAGAGAAAAAGAAAAAGTGGATGAGATGGACTGCTCTTACTCAACCTCCCTGTAGCACTCTCACACACACACAGACACAAATACTTGTAGCTTCTTGACTGGTGTCTGTGGTTGTGGAGCGGTCAGTTGTAACAGACACATAGTATCCCCTCTGGATGACCCTTTGCAATTAACACAATTACACACTCACACAGACATGCACAGATCCATGCCCAATGGACCAGTCCTCTGCAGAGCTGCTTTGCCATTCAACACTACGCTAATGACACAGAACACCTAACAGGCCATCAAAGAAATACACACCTCCCTCTCTTCCACCTTGCATAACATTAAGATGTCCACTGCAATCAATTTAAATTTACATTTTACACATTAGGCAGAAAATCTGAGTGAGTCCAATCAATGAAATCAAATGTTTGCAACATCTTTTTTATGTATGGAAATATTCTGCATTTTATGACTTGTGCAAAATATTTTTTTTCAGATGCGCATGCGTTATTGAAATAAAAAAAAGAAACATTTAAAGCAAACCGACATCCAGGGAGCGCATTTACACTGGAAGCATTTTCTATTTCTGGCTTAACTATGTAGTTAGTATAAATAATTATGAATGCCAGGACAAGCACTACACATTTTTTGTTCCTGTGAACATTTCTGATCTTATCTGATTGCTGTCAGGTTTGGAGAGTTTACATCTCAGCGTGTCGCGATTCAATTAAGGAAACTATTGTGCTGGGTCTTTAAGGATAATGGCTAATAAAGCTTAATTGTAGCACAGAGGCTCATAAAATTCAGCAAGTAAAGATACTGATAGAGCTGCTTTATGGGTTAGCCAAGCTGAGGGGAATGGGCATTGTTCTCCCATGATAAAGTCCTGCACCAGTCCAGTGTATGTTTACTTGCCTCCCTGTGACGGTATAATTTTTGGTGGCATGTTCTTCTGTGTGTTTGCTTACCTCTAAGTGACAGGCAGAAGTGGGTGATGTGCAGGTCACTTGTTAATTATGGCAGCTTTCACGTCTCCGTGTTGCTATGTGTACTAGGACTTAATGGAGAGTAAATACAGAGATCCTAACCATTAACTACAGCAAAATGCTTGGTCATGGAGACACTTAGAAACATTATCTATAGCCAGTTCCTGTTTCTGACTGAAGGAATTTGATCCTAGCATTTATTTTCCTTTCTTTCTTTGATTTTTTTAATCTCTTAATTATATTGATGTGAGCGCACAGTGTGAAAGGAAGACAGCTGTTGCATTTCACATAACCAAACCTGGTGGATTTTTGATTTGTTCAGAGTAAAAGGTTGTCCCGTGCAAGTGTAATTTTATTCTCCAATAAAAAGTAGTGACATCTAATTTTGCTTCAAAATTCAAATATCTGATATCCAAGAAGAGAATGTAGATTGTTTATTTCTTAGAGCATTGTTAGATGTTTATAGGGGTCATGCCTCTTCCCAGCACTGGAGGCTTGTCAGATAAGCTGCTCTTCCTTTCCTGTATCCTCTCAACTGCTCTGCAAACACCCAGCGGACTGGATGAACCAACCAAAACCAACATGGCTTCCCATATGCAAATTATTGTTATATTATGAAAATCTATTCCATCCATCGTTTCTTTAGTAATTTTTAGCATCGCAGGGTAGCTGGAGCTACGATAGGGTGAAAGGTGGGGTGCACGCTGGCTAGATCGCCAGGCCATTGCAGGGTCAACATAGAAGGGCAGACAGCTATTCACACTCACATTCATATCTAAAGGCAATTTAAAATCACCAGTTCATGTATTTTTTGTCTTATAGCCTGTGGTGAGATCACAGAAATGAAAATTAACCAATATTTTTATCTACATTTAAAAACTCAACTAGAAAATTGGGAAGAGATCTCAAAATAAATTATGGTTAACAGTAGAATTAAATTTGCAAATGGCGATTAAAAGATTGATCGTATTCACAGATTGAGTTTGAAATAAATGTATTAGATTCTGATGTATTTGGATCTGAAATTGTGGTTGTAAAACAGTTCTTACACTAAAGATGCCACAGATTTCAAAAGATTTCACTTTTAAGAAAAGAAAGAAAGAAAAACAAGGAAATGACAAGTGGCAAAAGTAAAGATCACAGAAAGTCAGTGGCCTGTGTAGGACTAAACATTTACACTGACATGTAAATTTTTAGTCCTACACAAAAAAAATGTTTTTTAAATACTGAAGCATAAAATAGACACAAAGTATTGTGTTCCTTCCCAACACATAACAGTGTCACAAACACACGTCTGTCTGAGACTTAATCGATGTTAAGCTGTCTGCTTGCAGGTGTCAAACGAAATACAACATGGCTTCTCATTTCTCTCTCTTGAACCACTGTGGTGACCCTAAACAACCCTAAAGTGCATCATTTTTTATATATATAAATACAGATTTTGTGATTTTTTTTTGACACTTCTAAATCATTTTTTTGTCCTCACAAAAACCTAAATCAATTCCACAATACATTTTAAGCAATGCATTGCAAAAAAGGCTGGATATAGGGAATATTATACAAAATTAAAATGTATATATGTAAATTAATATTTGATTCTTTGTCAGAAGGTTCAATAGAAGCTCTATTTGAAGAAATTTAATAATTTTCTGGCAACTAATTCATGGTTCTGACTTTAAAGGGTTAAAAGGAGCTGCAGATAGAAAAAGAAGAAGAACTTTTACAAAATATAATTAAAAAAAAGTCTATCAGACAGAACTATCAATCATATAAATAATAAGCTGTCACACTCATAAACCCAGTCTGGATTGAATTTCTTGATTTAAAGATGCTACATGAAATCTATAATTTTCCCTGTAGTTCTGCTTTTTGGTCTGGCAGTATTTGATTTCAGCAGCAGAAGAAGCTCCTATACTGTAAAGATCACCGATGCACTAATACTGTATCCCATATTGTGTTTAATCATCTATTGAAGACCTCACCTGCTTACTCTTAATTAAAGACCATAAGCTAAGTGTCAGACATGAAAAGCGTAACATTCCTCACTGAAACCGAAGCAATCATTCTGCAGTCTTAGTTGACATGAGGAATGGAGAAAAGAGGTTGGCCAGCGAGTTTTCTGACAGAAGTTTGGACAGGAGGAGAGTCGAGTTCATTTTAGCTGGACAGAATCCCTTCAGCAATGAATTATTCATTCAGCCAAACAGCCAGTCTGCCAATTGGTGAGGCAGACTTTGGGCTCTGTCTGTCAGTTGATTAGCTACGTCCGCCACCAAGAGTCATTCATACAGTCAAGAGGGCTGTGAGGTGGAAAGATGATCATTTACCATCAGTGTTAGTGCTTACATTTAGATCTACCAACTAGCTGTTGACTTAATTTGCTATCTTTGTATTAGTGGCAATCAGAGCTAGAAAGCTAGCAGATGTACAAAGTCAGATTTGCTAGTAGTGCTGTGTCTCGGAGAGGCAGAAGGACCGGAAGCATGGGGTACGTTTGATGTATATCCTTCTGAACGTATATGTAGAGTTGGTGTGCATCTGTGTGAGCTGTGTTATGGACCACCCATAGGCCTCGAGCATCTGGGTGAGGCTTGGACCTCGATGAATTATAGTCCCCCCCTACGAGATGGTTTTGTGGCAAGTTGGTGGGGGATGGAGTGGGCTTGGGTTTGTTACACCTGCGAGCTCTGTCACTGCAAACCTCAAGCCAGTTCCCTGAAATGGGGAGGTACATGTGTTGGCCAGGGTGCAAATGACTGCCAGCTTTCCCCCCCTGTAGGCTCGAGGGGAAATCTCACACATATGGTTCATATACTCGTTTGTTTAAAAAGTGAAGAAACTTCAAGAAGGAGCATGTTTTAAGGAATGAGAAAATTCTGGCTTTCCAGCTGGATGTGGGATGTGAGAGCAATTTTCTGAGACATGCAGACAGAGTCCCCTGTTGTGGAGATATATGTGAGCTGCCCTTTACTGGAACCCCAGCAGATATAAATGACACTTCTCATCTCTCCGGCAGTGCATGGGCCTGCGACTGTTACCAAGTGTTTGAGGTGTTTTACCTCGTGCTGATGCAGATAAATCTGTCACCTGGTGGAATCCGTCTCCGGGCCCACAGTCCGGGGGAACAAATTGTGGCTTTTTGTTGGTGAGGGGAGAGAGGGGCAGAAGGAAGGAAGGAAGGAAGGAGGAAAGGATGGAAGGAAAAAAGTGGATAAAACAGCAAGTGAGAGAAGTGACCTGTCAGCTGAACCCATTTATCATCTAGACAAAATGGTTGCCTTCATGTTTTCCTGCTGACCAGCCGAAACATCCTGTGGTAAGCAAGTTTTGAGGTGTGTGCGTTGCTGGGTTTCTCCGTTTCTTGTTTGTTTTCTTTTTATTTTTCATTAATTTATAAGCTTATCAGTATGACTAACATTTTCTTTTATTCTATCCCAATGCTTCCTCTGTTTTCTTTGCACATGGTGCATAAAGACTGTCTTCTGCGTCTTCTCCCTTGGCATCAGTATTTAAAAACGCTCCATGGGCTTCAAATAAGATTAGGTCACTGAAGTCTGGCATAAGTACAGAGTCAAAAAAAGGAAACTTGTGTGTGGTATTTATAGAATGTGGTGAGACGGCTTCTTTGGTCACTCTTAATTATTTTTTCCATACAGCAGCAGGACCGGTGATCCGATGTTGTACAGTTGTGCGTAGCTATTAAAAGTTGGTATGCTGCGGACCACATTAATGAGGACCTCCAGTTGGAGTGGTCAGGTGGAGCTGGGCCTTTAGTGGCCAAAAAACTGACAGATTCATCCTCTGGAGAAAATGGTGAGCCAGTTTTGGTTTGGCAACACTGTGTGTGTGCGCATGTGTGTTGACGAACATGTCTGGGAATTGTGCTATATGTTCGAATATATGCACAACTACACATCAGTACAAACTCGGATATGATTCACAAGTTTTAATGCTACCTTAAAACTGATATGTGTGGCTCTTACACATACAGAGATGCATGTTTAGAAAAATGCAAAACCCTGCCCTTCCCTGGCCCAAAAAGATCAGTTAAACTGTTCTACACCAAAGTCCAGATCTTGAAAATGTGATCAAATAGAAGCCAATAGAGACTAAGCTAAGCAGTCTAAGTAATATTAAAATCAAGGTATTAGATTATGATAATTCCTTTGACTTGCACTTTATTTTAACATGTGTTTAACAAAGAAATAACATACTGTAAATCATAACTGAACGACAAATAGTGATCTCACATTTGAAGGGGAGAGGGGATTGCTGATAATTACTAGTTCAATTGGTGACAATGATGGATGAGTTTATGTGAGCTCACTTTAAAAATGTCTTCATAGAAATATGTCTGTAAATTCACCTAAATGTAAGTATTAGCATACACTATAAACCTGTGATTGAGCTAAATATTGTGAAGCAACTTTGTTTTCCATTTGGTCTTCACCTGCAAGTAGTTTGATGTTCAGTGTCTGCTGTACAAATCTTTTCCCTTTACTTTTTGAGCATAATGCAAAGAAATACATTTTTAAGAAATTACATTAACATTTAGATTTCTTACCCTTTTCTTCACCCCACTGGCCCCATTCGAGTGTGAACAGCTCTCTCTGTGATAGGCTGGCGACTCTTCATGTTCCTCCTTCGTGAACTTGATTTGGATAAGTTGTTAAGAATAGGTGGAATGATATTATGCTTACGCATTTCCATTTTTTAATGAAAAATAAATTAGTTGGGATTCTGTTGATCTTACTTTTTGGTTTTTTTGTTTCACTAGAAAATAACCTCATCAGTTTTACAAAAAAACCTTTTACTTATGCTGTCTTACTTCATATAATCAATACTCTCTGATCTGCTATTCAAAATGCACGCTAAAACATCTGAAATGCAGAAGCTTTGTCAACCTTAAGCAAACCATCAAAATCGCATACATTTCCAAACAGTGCACCATATATCTCAACATTCATGTACAGTGTGCAGTGAATGATGGCCATTAGTGATGGCCTGTCAATAAGCAGCATGGGCAGGAAATAAAGAGATCCCCTCTTTCCCCAATAGGCAGCAACATAAAGAGAGGTGGGGTGGTGGTGAGAGTGGGGTGAGCAGATAGATCATAGTAACAGCCAATAATAAATGGATCATGCTTCTATGTTTTTAAAGCCCGTGGCAGCTGTATTGAATGGGAAACCTTGTGTGGGGGAGAAAATAGAGGTTTATTGATCAGAGAGAGCATGTAGGGTGGAGTGCAGTTGGGGCGTGGGGGCTTTGAGGCCTGTCGTCCTCCAGGAAAATGATGTTCTCACTGAGTTTTCTATTTCATATACATCCAAACCCCCACACCTCCGCACAACGCTTTGAGTCACTCACCCTCATGTCACGTGCATTCCCACAGCACATACGCACACATATAAACATCAGGCCACGGCCACACAGAGGAGCAGTAGCCCGCGTTCGTGTGTTTGTTTGTGTTAAAGGTCAGGTCAGATGGGATATTTCTGTACCCACCTTTGTTGTTTTTCTCGTAGTCATAAGGAGTACTGCGAAGTAGGCTGCAGCAGTAAGTGAAAACATTCCCAGTATGAGTGAAAAGCAAATTGTTATTTGGCTGCAAAAAGGCCCACCACCTTCGACCACTGCGCCGATGTGCTGTGCTGCAGGAAGCACCCTTTGCTTTGGAAGTGACTGCAGTGTTTTCACATAAATATTGTTTAAATGTCACAGTTCTACTGGCTGAATCAAAACTTCTATGATTTCATTCAATGCAGACAAACTACATCTGGGTGCCAAAGGGGGAAAAAAAGCGTTTTAATTTTTTCTAGAAGTTTTTAGAGATCTTCTTTGTATCTTGTTATCGAGTCTACAAGCTTCAGGCGCTCTGTTGGAGGGTGGATCACTTCTTTCCAAAGATATCATTTGATGTTTTGATGATACTAACACATCAGCCCAGAATCTCCTAAAGGTGTGTAATTGGGTTGAGATCTGGTGACTTTGAAGGCCAAAGCATGTGACACATCATTCTGATACTGATCAATGAGCTGGATGGAGGCGTTGCCATCCTGGATTAGACCATAACAGAAATATATCATTAAGAGGTAAAGGTGATCACTCAGAACAAGTTGTTATTGATTTATATCGATCCTTCCAAATAAAGGGACAAGCTGGCCCAAATCATGCAGGCAAAATCACCTTTGCAGCATTGAAGAGCCACCAGATCCTCTATGGGTCAAGGGTTAACATTTTTCCTTTAATTTGTCACATGTGTTTCTCTTTTTTAATAAAAAAAAAAAAAAGTACTTTCCAACATGATTTGGTTTAAAAATGTTAGGCGCCGCTCTCTCCATAAAACATTTAACACACTCATGCTGTGGTGGCGATTTCATTTGGAGTAACGTTCATATTTATTTTCTCAGTTGCCCTCGCCAAGCTCAAATTCCGAAAAGGATTTTCTCTCATTTGTTTCTTCTCTTTTTTCCCTGGTATTATTTTTCGTTCTTTTTGTCTCTCTCGCTGCCTCCAAAACCCCAGTCGCATGCAGACTGGGTTGCCGACCAATTTAAACAGCAAGGTTTTCGGCAGCTAAACGCCGGCTAGCAGCAGTTCTGTGGTCTGTGCAGTACTTTCTCTGTGGCCACACAATTAAGGATTTAGGTGTGGCGATAGGAAGAATGTGGAAATTGGATCCTGGCAGCACACACCCTACTAACTCTCTGTTTCGCTCTTGCCCTTTTTCTTTGACTTCACCACTTTACTCCTGTTGTTTCCTGTCTTTGTAAGTCCTTGTGTCTCAATTGCCTTTTCTCTCTGTCTCTTTCCTCCATTTCTTCCACTCTGTCACTCACCCATTCCTCTCCAAACACTCCTGTTGCCCTCATTATTTCCTTTTTCTTCATAAATGTATTTTTGCTGTCCCTTTCTTTTTCCGCAATCTTCTTTCTCTTTCTTTTCTTCCCTCCACTACCACCATACTTCCTCTGTTTTACTCTTGTACCCTCATTCCATCTCAGCTGCACACTGAACCCACGAACAAGCATTTGGGTTTTCCTCTTTCCTTCCCCACAGACACTGAACCTGGAGAGAGAGAAATCTGAGAGTGTCTGTGAAAAAGGGAAATAAATGTTGGGTGCATACATTTCATAGTGAAAAAGGGAAAAATTTGGAAGCAGGACTGCAGAACATAACTTATGTGGGATCCTTTTGCATCCTAAGATTAATGGGTTTAAGCAGTTTGAGCTTAATAATTTTATTGTACTTGCAGTTATAAAAATATAGCAGAGGACTGATTGCACCTTATGTGTAATTTCTCAGATATGAAGGTCTGCGTTTTTAAACGTGTTTCTGAGTTCACATTTTAATTTTTATATAATGAAGTGAGGCAGCCAAATTGTGTCCTGTCATTCTTTTGGAACGGAGGGTATATTAACCTTTACATGCCTTATCAAATTCACAGATACTTTAGCATGCCATACGTAATGTGTGAAAGCAATGGGAACCCATCCATCAAACAGGATCACACTGGGCTCTTCCTGTTACGGGATCTCTGTTTGTGTGTTTTTCTTATGCATTGTGTTCAGTACAAAGTCACTTAAAAAAAGACAAAGCAAAAGAAAATAAACACACACAAAAAATATGTAGACAAAGATCGTCACGGTAACATGAACTGGTCAAACAGAAAAAAAAGTATTGGAGAAGCTACAGAATCTTAATGCTTATTAAACCACAGTGACCCCCTTCTGTTCTATATAGCAGTATTTTTTAATATTCATTGTAATTTTCCACTCAGTCATTAATGAAATATACAAAAAATGTGCAGCAACATATACGAACACCTGACTTTTCACCTGATCTCTTAAAATTCCACTTGAATAACACTTAGTGGATGCTCTCTTGTAAAGAAGAAAGCAAATTTTTTAGATGAAGTTTTCGTTTTTCTCTTTAACTGCACTTCCATGAAGTACTCGTCTTCGTGTATTCACATAGACCGGGCTGTTCTATAATTTCACAGGGTTTAATACAATTCCGTTCTCATTAAAAATGAATTCTTTTGGCAGTTATACTGAAAACTAAAAGTAAAGTTAGCAGCATTGGTAACGTCAAATTCGGGTACGGTACATCATTAACTCAACCTAGGCCTGATAAAGCTGTCTTCAGCTAAGACTTTGCTGAAGATTTTTTTTCCTTACTGCCAAAGCAGAAGCTGCAGAGCACCAAAGTCCATGCCAGTGGACAAGCTTTTGTAGTTGTGAGTATAAGCTAAAGTTAATTTTAGTACTGATTCAAAAAGGAAAGATTTCGAATCAGTACTAAGTATTACTACTAAGTATTAAGGATGCTGGAGAAACTCAGCTTACTTGTAGTCCAGAAGAAGAATGTGGACTACATTACAGAGATCGTTTGACCATCCATCCATCCATCCATCCATTTTGAAGGGTGTGGAGACTGCAAAACCTTGGCATAGCATTAGCTGCTTTTATGAGTACAATGCTCATCATGCAGATACAGAGCGTGTTGGTTAAACCAGTGGATCAGCTCACAGGTCAGCAAGTCATCTACTTCAAAAAACTTGGCTCCTGTCAGTTGTATGTACCAACCAATGATTTGCATCACACTCTTGTAATGTAGTATTCCTCCTCTGAGGCAGGGTTGTGGAAAGCATTTGTTTAAAGAAAATCCAGAATTATTTCATTAGCTCCTGTAACCTGTTCTTTTACATACTTCCCCATTCAGATGATCCCATCTAATGTTTGGCAGACAGCAATTATTTTATCACACTGTTCTGATTATCCAGCAAGTGGAGCAAAAAGTTTAAGGCAAATGACAATGAGAAGAGAAGGATGGCTGATGCTTTTAAAAATGGCAAATTGTTTTAGCCATTTTTTTGTTTGAAGAAAGCATTTTCAGATTTGGTTTCAGCTGCAGTCAGGGGAGGTGCCCCAATATATTTAAAACAGCATATTGTACATATATTCTAAGGTTGAGATTCTGCTTCAGTTATGAAGGTTCCCCTCTGCTCCAGGCATTTCACTGAAGATCACTGTCCCTTGTCATTGATTTTAAATATTATTTATTATTAATGTTCTTTTTTTTTTGTTCAGTGTTATATCAGCAGTCCCCACATAATGTTTATAGATTGTGCAATATTGATCCATTGGTACACAGCAAACAATTGGACAGTTAATTTAGCCAATCTGATCAAATTCCACAATGTTAACAAATATGGTTTATAACTGTGCTAGATAGATAGATAGATAGATAGATAGATAGATAGATAGATAGATAGATAGATAGATAGATAGATAGATAGATAGATAGATAGATAGATAGATAGATAGATAGATAGATAGATAGATAGATAGATAACTTGAATATGAACAAGAATATGAACTTCAAATGCGAACTTTTACAATTTATTGCTTGTTTACAAATTTATCAGATTCACAAGACCATCCTGCCTTTTGACCCATAAACTTTCCTCATTATTCCCTATGCTGTCATCAACTTATGATCCATGCTCCATAAAACCCCTTCATTCATCACTTCCAATTAAATCAATTATCATTCCTGGAATTGGATCTCGACAAATCACGGCAGGCAATGGGCAGGTAGGCATAGGCCAGTGGGGGCATTTGGACAAGCAAAATGAGACAGCGGACAGATAGAGTCATCCTTCATGCTAAGTGGGATTGTCCTGACGCAGGCTGAGATAGACCCTGAGGTGTAATGGACCCCTTTGCCTTGACTTCCTCTGGCCTCAGTGACTGTCTGAGGTGGAAAGTAGACCTGTGTCAGACAGCTGCTGACTAGTTTGACTCCAAAGTGAAATAACTGCCATTTAAAATATTACAAAGTGATTGATGCTATAAATCTTCAAACACGCCTACATTTTAAAATGACAGTATGTTTTATTGGTAATAACAAAATAAACAGAAAGTACTCAGTCTCTTAAGTGTTTGTTATTTTTATACACACTATATTAACTGTATCGTGTTCAGTGTAAACTATTGTTTATTAAAAGTAAAGGAGGAAGTCGTTGTTATAGCACTCCAAAAATGGGGAAAGCCTTTATAGTACAATCAAGATAGCTATTACTGTAATACTGTTGTTCACTTGGCCATGGTGTTGATATTCTTGCTGTATAAGAATAGAACTTAAGAAATGTATTCAATGTCTTCTTAAATATCTTCTCACATAACTTTGGATCATCTTCTTCAGATAGCTTCACCTGCTCTAAGCTTTGTGTGAACTTGCATGAACTCTCTCTTGCTGTGCTCATATGTTAATAATGTATAAATGATATAACAAGAGCTCAGGGCCAGTATCCTTCGAATGATTTGGAATTCCTTCAGTACAATATTTGTTACAACATTTTAAACATACTTTGGCCCATTATTTCCTTCCAGCCTCAATCCTTTTACTCTCACTACTGGTGATCCATTTCAAAAGTTTTGTTTCTACCCAGATTGTCTATACATATAATTTACACCCAATGCCTCATTTAAGCACTTTTCATTGACACTAAGTAGATTAAACAAAAAAAATGTTCTAGCAGATGAAATATCAACCAGATTTGGCGTTGTCTATATATAAGTAACATTCATTGTCTGGCACGCAAGATGTGAATTCTCTTAACACCTTCCTGTTATTATTATCTATTAATTAATTGAATTAAACCCTTTCAGAACATGTAAATAACCTGTCAAAGATTTTCATGCTCCTTCTTTTGTCAGGTTATTATGTATTTGTTTTGTAAAAATAATTAGCCTTATTGATTTGCAATTATTTCTCACCCGCTGGCACACAGGCAGCATGAAAAAAATGAAAACAATTTAAAAAAACGTACAGAAATGTGGGAAGAGGGAAGCATTTGAAAGACTTGGTGAGAGAGAGCGGCAAAGAACAAGAGAAACTGAAGAAGAGAGCAGAGAGAAAGTAAAGGAAGGGAGAGTGAGGTTGAGGCCTGTGGTGGATTGTGGGCTAGGGCTGCTGCTGCCTCAGCATAGTCAGCCGACGGGTCCAGCCTGAGGTGATATGTTTTCGTCAGGAAATATCTGCGGAGGCTAGTGGGTCTAGTGCTGGGAGCTGTGCCGGCCCTGAGCAGCCAGGGATGATGGGGGGGGGGGGGGGGGGGGGGGGGTACCAGCATGAAGGCTTATAGCAACCCCAGGAAAATCCTCCCTTCCTGGGATAGAGATATGAGTGAGGCAGACCTAAACAGACATCCAATGTGATAGGATTTTTATTTCAGTGGTATGAATACATTTGAGACAAACGGTCGAAAAAAATCATAACACAGGTTTTTTGATTACATTTTTGGCCACTTGGACATTGCCTACGCTTCTTTCAGTCGAAGGTACAGTACATGCATTGGCAACAGCTATGTTTTTCCAGAATGCAACAAAAGAGGGAGTCCTGACATCTATATATTTGACATCGAACACTAGTGTTTTTACATGTCCTGCAGTCATAAAACTCTCTCAGCACATAATCAGTCCTTCAAAGGCTATTTAAACTAGAAAATTTACAGTTGTATTCTCTTGAACAAGTTATTTACATTTTTTAAGCTTCTACCAAATGCCATGCACCATATTCATGTGCAGACAGATCACAAGCATAGTAGAGACTTTTCAGATCAGAAAAGAGCAGTGTTTGGTATGCTTGGCTAATTCTCAGTTAAAACAAATAAACCGTAAAGCTCAACATAAAGAAATTTAAGATTGAGATGAAGTTTTTATAATGGCATGTGACTAGGAAGCTATATTTTAAATGTTTTAAAGTTAAATTCTAAAAGGCAAATCTTCTTCTTCTTTTTTTAAACCACTGGGAAATGGTAAAAAGAATCCACTTCTAAAGTGGGTCTAGAGGTAGAGACACTGACCAATAAATCTTTGACAATGATTTGTTTTCCTTTCAAATGGCATGAAACGCACTGCTCCCAGTGAAATTAAAATGATTTATTTCCATCTGATGAGTCTGAATGTCCAGACAATTCCACATTGTCTGTTCTTTTTGCTTTGCATGTGTGAAGTGGTGTCAGTGTTTTCCAGGAAGTATATAAATGACTTATTAATAGAGACCAAATAATTGACATGTGAAGGATACAAAGGAGAGAGAGCTGAGGTTGGGTAAGAGTGCTCATGTTCACCTCTGCAGCCTCCAAATGTCCTCCACAGCTAGCCCATCTGCTGTCTGTGTGTTTATATAGATACAGGTGTGTATGGATGGTTGTATGTATATTTGTCTACATTAGACAATGTTGTGCGAGATTGTATATTTTAATTTATATGTTTTGCTTTGAGTGCAGTGGGAACATATGGGGGCTTTTGTCAGGTAAAATCCTGTGTGTATGAGTAAAATGATCACGTGTACATATGTTCCTGTGTGAGTGTATTTCCTGTAATTCCTCCTTTGTGTGGAATTCAACAAAGTCAACCAGGACTCACATTTGTTGATCGCTGAGGGATAGGGCTGAGATTATGCCTGGATTTCCATGTTTCAAACTTCATCAACCAGTCAGTACAGAGGAGCAAAACAAGATGCCTGTGGAAACTAACTCATTCATAGAGATATAGTCCCAAATGCACAAATATGCATGCTGTGTTTTTCATTTTTAGCTATGAGTTAGATTTTAGTCGTGCTCCCAGTCATGCTCACTACATGCATATAAAACTTGCATTGTGTGTGTGTCTGCCATGTTGGAGGGCGACTTAGCAGGGTGCTACATAGAGAATTTCTGTTCTGCACAAACTCTGCACAAAATATGACTCAGTATTAAAGTTAGTTTGTCTACTGTTTTGTCCACAGGTGCGAGAAAATCCCATGTTTGCATGTGCACTTCTGTGTGTGTCTGTCTATGTGTAAATGTGACACACTGGAATCAAAGCACGTTTTGTAGAATGCCATAAATTTCCAGGAAGACTTGAACATGAATTAAACAGCACAAATAAACTCAAAATGAAGTTTATCAACTTAGCATCTTTCCCAAAAAAACAGAACAAAAAACAAAGCATCAAAATACTGGTTACATTAACCAATATGTTTTAAGTAGACCTAAAGATACTGTTATATGGTAGGTTCTTCTTCTCTCATGCCCTAGACTAATTAAATCAAGTAGTGTTTCCTATACAGTTTCTGTTTCTGGTGTTTTTGTCCAGGAAAATAAATAATGATGATTTCTTTTTCATGTGATACAAATCTTAAAACCAAAGCAGGTGAAAAACTAAGTAGTTTGAGAGTCTTCTTGCAGTACTGAAACAATGCAACAAGCTAGTAAATAGGAAACTCCTCAAAGCACAGCAAGAGGAAAAGGTGTTACGTAAGAGTTCAAGAAAGTATGATTCAGTGCATTAGTCTATTTGCTGCATTTGTGTGTATGGTTGGTTGGTTGCAAATAGGTGCTTTTTAACAGCTTGCATAAATGTATGAGTTTATCCATTATTGGCCTGAGTGTAGAAACAGGTAGGACCTTTGTGCATGTGTTTGTACCTGCTGTTTGTCCAGTTACTCTTTGCTCTCTCAGGAAGCGATAGAAAGTTCAAGCCCGGTCTTGATCGATGTGCTCCAGTGTTGAGAGGAAGCAACAAGTTTGCCAGTGAGTGTGTGAATGTGCAGGGTGTGTGGAGGGAAAGGGGGCAGTTATTTTGGAACTGTCCAGACGGAAATGGGACCGAACCCAAAGAGGATGCAGATAGGACTGTCAACTCGTATACACACACATGCACACTCACACTCACTTTTAAAAATGCTCCCAAACGTGACAAAAAGAACTTCTTAAGTGGTTAAGCTGACATTTCACCACAACAATGGCCACAAACACATACGCATGCACAAACTCTTGAAGAGCTAATAAAAGAGTTAGTCTGCTTTTTAAGTTTTATATTCTATGTCAAAGCCCCTCTAAACACACACGCACACAAACACACACACTGGGGACTAACTTTTTATTCATCACATGTGGTGACCACCCCTTTCTAAGGGCACTAGAGGCATGAAGGTACTTTAACCACGGTTGTATTAACTTATACATGAAACATGAAACATTTGAATTGAAGAGGTTATGTCTGTACCGTGCTTAATGGGATCTTATGAAAAGGTACACAAATTACCTTTTGATGTGTAGGGACCTTGGAAATCAACGAGAGTATTACTAACAGCAAATAACATTCACCAATATGAAGTCAGTCTGGGGATAAATGCATTTGTTAACAACACGGTTTAATGTATAACCAAGTAGAAATAAAACATACTGTAGTAGGACATCGACAGCTATTCAAATTCTGAACTTAAGCATTGCTTGGTTCTTCATAGCAAATGTTGAAATGTAATTTTAGACTCGTTTAGAACTAGTTTTCTATCTTCACAATGTACCTTAATTTATGTTCCACCACAAAAATGTCACTTTGTTGTAAAAATCCTCCCTAATAAGGACCAGGAAGTGGGTGCTATCCTGCAATATTTGTTATTAGTGTGTGTCTGAGCAGCCTTAGTTCAGTTTTAGCCAGAATGTATCAGGGGGCAGTACTGTGCAATCCACACACACACACACACACACACACACACACACACACACACACACACACACACACACACACACACACACACAGGGAGAGAGAGCGAAAATGTGTTATGGGCCAAAAATAAAAACCATTAAGTCGCCTTAAGAACAACTCCTGTATTCGTTTAATAACGTTTTCCTTGTGGTTTACCTAATTTGTTCCGTCCCCATAGCACAACAAGTCCCCATGATGTGACCGTGTTAAGAGTTTCTGTCCCCACAAAATCATAATTACCAGAAAAGACACACACAGCACTGCCTCTCTCTCTCTCTCACACACACACACACACACACACACACACACACACACACACACACACGCACATAGAAATCATAGTTTTGTGTTTCATCAAACAGGAAAGATACAAATATCTTCCAGTATCATTTTCTACGTAGGTGGCTGGTATTCTTAGTTCATTCATTTAGAGAGGGGGTAATAAATCTCTACAAGAAAAGTCAAACTGCTGGAGAGTTTTTCTCTAAAAATAATTTCTGTTTCCTTACTCAGAGGTGAGAGGGCTTCACGTGTGGTCTCACCTTTAAGAAAACGTTAATATCACAGCTGGAAAGTGGCAAACCTTGTGGTTAGGACTCAGAATAATAAGAAAAAAAGTCTCACCTCTATTTTCTCATCCACCTTTTTACACTTCCCTTTAACTGTCTCTTAGAGATTTAGGAGATTTAATATTTTTGTTAACAGCCTTTTGTATCTTTAAAAATGTGGCCATAGAAAATGTTTTCTTGCAGGCAAGCCTCCCCTCTCTTTGTCCTTTGAGAATCACCCCCACCAGCATCTCCTCATATCCAGTCCAGCTTCATAAGTGGTGGTCAAACCACAATGTTTTTACAGGGTGGTTGGTTACACTGTTCTCCACCCGTGGTTGCTAGACCATGGCAGAGGAAGAAGCTTGTTCAACATGTTTTCCCCCCCTTTTTTACATGAAAAAAAATGTCTTTTCACTCCCTTCTTCTCCAATACCACCCAAGTGTTGGGTAGACTCCTACGCCAAGTGAGGGTAGGTAAAATGTGTTTAGAATGAATCTTGTGACATCACATGATTTAGACTGTTTCAAGTACAGACTGCCGATGTATGTCTGGTGCCCAAAAAATAATTCACCTCAAACAGTGGTGGTCCATAATCTGGGATGCATTAGTAATGTCCAACCACAGTTGCAGAAATGTATTCCACCAGATTTTAGAGAAGTACAAGTATTTAAGTATACAATGGAAAAAGGTTATTCAGAAAATATGCTTATACGCTTATTGCTGCTGCTACTGCTGCTGCTACTGCTGCTGCAGAGAGCAGAGAGGAACTATTTCTCTGGGTCTGACCGATAGAAAGTATTACAGCTTCAGTCTATGGTCTAAATGAGCATTTTAAATTTTAAAAATGTAAAAATCAGCGGGTTAACTGATTTCATTGGTCTCGGGAGTTGTGTGTTTGGCGTGTCATCTAATCAGATATGTGCAGCATTAGAAAAACAGTTTTTAATATTGACTGCTTCCCATGTATTTCACTATTTTTTTTGAGCTTATTAAATCAGTTCCTATCAAAACAGTTATTTTTTAACCAACTCATCCACTTTTTAAAATATATTTTCATGATAAGTGTGACTACATTTTGTCTAAGCTTGTCAACATAGCCCATTTTTGCTGCCCAGCATTAGATTCCACCATTAGTGTTATGTTAATAATGTCAGTTCTTTGATGTCAATCTGAAGCTTGACCTATTCAGTCTCATCAACATGTAAAGCAATTTGTAACCTACTGCTTCTATCCAGGTGTGCAATTAGCAAGTAACAGCAGCAGGGTAAGGCATCAACAAGAAGGTATTGCTGGTATGGCCATAGCAGTTAAAACAGGACTGCTATGTCAAAAGAGGCCAATATGAAGCTAGAATTTACAACACTTAATCCAAAAAGGTGGAATTTAAGCATTTTTTCCTCCTAAACACATGTTTTTGTGCAGCTATATTGAAAGGCTAAATATCTGCCAAATTCTAAAATATATAAGCACATGCTACATTTGCCGTCATCCCTATTAACCAAACATTAAACTATCCTGTTAGTCAGCAGGTGTATTAAAACACATCGGCACAGTTGTGCAGTTATTTTGAAAGATTATCTAAGTTAAGGTTCATTTCAATGGTCACTGGGACATAAAAACTGCATGTATAAAATGTGCAGATCTGATTTTACAGCACATACGTATTGAACAAAGATGTACTTTTATAGTCATTTTTGGTGATATTTGTGTTTGAAACATTCTGTTTGAAAGGTGTAAGTGATTCCCCTGTGTTGGTGTTGTTCCTGCAGTAATTGTAGGTCACAGTACAAAGCTGATGATATCACAATTTGGTGCTTTGGGGGAAAAAATATTATCAAGTTAGGTTCGCTGTTAGTCAAATGTATGTTTTTCATGTTGGTTTGTTAGTGATAGTTTTAGCCAAATTCTGGGCACATGCTAACTGAATGCTTAGACAAGGCTAGTCAGCTCCAATGTTAGTTCTGGATCAACACTATTATGACAGTATAGGAACAAGATAAATATGAAATTTTGGCATCAGTGACTCAGTTTATGTTGACACCTCTTCTTTAGCACGAGATAAATGCTGAAGAGCCAGCACTATAACATTTCTGCATAATCCTGGTAATAATAATAATAATAATAAGAATTTAAAAAGAAAAACTACATGCTACTCTGATTTCCCATGTGGAACAAAACGTTTCTCATATTTTAAGAGTTTGGATGATTGTCACCAATCCTAAAATTGTCTTCATAATTTCAAGTCAAGTTCAGCTTTCACTTCATCGGCATTTCCTGTGCAGTAACCACCAACTCTGCTGTCATTTAAAAAGCCACTTTCTATTGGTCAATGACAGCACTTGTGACCTCCACACCACAACTCATGAGATGGTGGTAAGTTCCTCTTATTTGGATGAAGGAAGTCAATTAATTCATAAATACTTTAGCACATTTACAGTAATGCAAGGGGAAGATGGCTATTGATTGATCCCACTAACACCGCACCTGCCCCCCTTCCTCCAAGCAGAGTACTTTAACGAAGCAGGAGCTTTTATTAATCAAGAAAACAGAGGAAAACATAATGATTTTTTACCCTGGGTTAAGTGGGAAGAACTTCACATATGAATTGCCTTCTGTGAGGGAAGGTGTCAGAGAAGGGTGTAATAGGAATATTAGTGATAATGATTATTTCAGAGCTAAAACAAAAGCATGTGAAGAAATTATGCAAAGAATGAATGAGTTACACTTTAAAGGTATTTTAAAGAACATATAGAAACAAGGATGTTTAAAAGAAAGACTCTGCACCCAGATGGCTGCAGAGTCCCCTGTCTTGACCTCTGAGAAAAATTTGGTGAAACAGCAGAAAAAAGTGACCTCATTTTTATAGTACTAAAGATGGTCACATCTATGACAGCCCAAACAGACCAAAGCATCACAGAACTCAGCACTTTGCAGAAGTAATTTTCACTCTGGTCACAAAGAAGAAGCGATGATGCAAAATCTAAAAAAAAGAGAAAAATCTTCTTTTTTCTTTTTTTGTGTAGGAAACCAACCACTATGCTTTATAGCCTTTTGACAAGGAAACCCAAAAGAATGAGTCTTTCAGCTCAGTAAAAGAAAATTCCCGTTCACTGGAAACTGTTTTTCTATTAGGAAAGTCCATGCTTGGGCTATTACTCCTACTTAGGGTTATGAATTACCGGCAGCCCATCAGCCAAGCAATATCTCAATAGAATAAAATATGGATGCACTTTGAAGCCAATTTTATGCCGTTTAAAAACCCATGCAGATAAATGGATGTGTGAAACACCTCTAAGGCCAACTAATGTGGGAAATATTGAGCTAAGTAATTGCAGCAGTTTCATCAATACATTTGCAAAAGTAGATCATTACAGTGAAATGTGATTAACACAGAAATTGCAGGGTGGAAAAGCATAGAAGCAAATAGAGTAAAGTACTGCATAATTTACATAGTGCAGCTTCCTGCTAATGAAAAAAAAAGATTATTGTGCATACAGATAGAACATGACACACTGATGGTTACTATAGACTGTCAAAAAAACAGTAACAATGCTGGTTTAGCTACATTTAATGCTAATGCCTTTAGTAAGGTGCGTAGCTATACAGCATGTTGAAAATGTAAGTCTACAGTGCTGGTTATTGTTTAATGATTACTGCTGTTTATTTTTAATTCATCAGAAATGACTGAGAATTTAAAGTGCACTTTATTTAAACCAAGTAACTTATAATGATTTCTTTCTTAACTGAGAAATATATTTCCATATTGCACAGTGCAAAAAAACACAACACACTCATGACATTTTGTTTGGTACCAACCATTTTGAAAATTATATTTTAAGACGCAAAAGGTTTAAAATTAAATGTTCCAAAATGATGTTCAGTATAAGACACGAGTTAAAAAGAGAAAATAGCATCACAGCTATAAATGCGTTGCAATTGTTTGCATGTCCTTCTGGGTGTTTGTAATGGCCGTATGTCCTATTTTTATTCAGTGTGGCAGCTGTTATATATGCAAGTATTTTTATAGTCTATTTGCAAAATATACAGTAAATGTGATAATGAGTGACAGAAGAAATATTGGGTGATAAGTGTGTGTGTTTGTGTGTGTGTGTGACTGTGTGTAGACAGGCAGGGGCCATTTGTTCTTCTCAGGGCCCCTGGAGTAATCAGTCCGTCAGCGGAGGTGGGGAACGGCTAATTTCCCACCCCTCCTCTCTCCCCTCACTCGTTCCCAAGACGGATGCTTTGGGTAATAAGACTAATCAATACACTTCCTCACAGCCCTCCCCATCCACCCAGTCCCAAGACATTATCAGCCGTTTGTCATCAAGAACGTCACTTGTTCTCATCAGGTATCACAATCTTGTTTACATTGCGATGCTCCCTGCCGTCCTGCACACACTGTCGTACACGTATAAGCATGTATATTTTAATAGCAATGGTCATATATAGAATGAGCAGACATCCATACATTCTTGTATAAACAAACTACATCTTAAAACTACCAAATGATCACACATATATACAGAGAGTGACCACCTGCAGCATATAATATATCCTCATAAACACATATAGTAGTGCGCCACACTCCAGATTTACACACACAGTTGCACTATAAAAGGACACAGACACACATGCACACACCCACACCTCCCAGGCAGTGATGAATAGACACATGGGTGCTCTGTGACAGGTTACACATGCACAGCGGTGTCAGGATCTATACGGAGAAATTAATCAACAATGACAACAGCACTGATGGCTTCCCTCTCCCAGCTCACACTTCAACATGTTGTAATTTGCCCAGTATGATTACACCAGGGTCCAATGGGGGACTGGCACCCCCTTTCTTAATTAATTAAGCTTTGTGCCAGCACAGAATCCTCTCAGGAGTGCAATGCAGTTGCACACACAGTGCCTTTGCCTCAAGTCCCCTTTCTGTATTTTCTAAGAACTTTTATAGCTACTTGTTTAGACAATAATAGAAAAAATAAAATAAGGCGTGTTAGTTTGGTTTCAATAAATATAAAAACTACCTATAAATTTAATAAGAATTAGAATGACTACAAACTAATTCTTATTTTTTGTATTTTGTCTGGACCTGGCACTCTTATACCTGTATTTAAAAGGCTGATTTAAGGCGGTTTGTACTATAATCTGGGAACACTAAATCACTAACTAACCACTAACTAAGAAAAAAACCCATAATGTGTCAAAAGAGAAGTAACAATAAATATTAAAAAGAAAATCTCATACATGACCTCATATTATTTAACAAATAGAATTTAAATATTATTATATGTTACTTTTTTCCTCTTGTTTTTATTATTTTTTATTTTATTTTAATATTTCATTTTGATACAACATCAGTATTACTGTGTAGGCGCCACTAGTGCAGGAATAATAATCCATTTGTTACGTGATAATGATTAAGCCTGTTTCTGAAAAACTGACAAATGGCCATGCGTCTCCTCCACAGCTAATTATTAGTGCTATTCATGTGCAGCGCATCTTTGAAACTCAGAGTGTAGACAGCAGCCTGTTGGCTCGTGATGTCCATGATACCAGAAATCTGAAGACTTCAGGAAGGAATAGCTCTTTGGCCGACTAAGATTTAGTTTGTCAAATCCATGCAGCGACTAACAGTGACTAACTTTTAGTCATGCTGATTATGGTTTTTAAGATCAGGTTTCCCAGCACAACGCCACATTGTAACCACTTGATCAATGGTTTTCACTGTGGTTTCCACCTGCGATGTTGGTGGAAACTACAGCGATGTTGCAGCTGATTGTGTACATCACAAGAAGGTCAAACTGCCTTTTGGTAAATCTTCGCTTTACTTCCTCCTGAAGCAGCAGGAAGACATTTCAAACCCTCACCTGCTGCCAGTGTAACTTTCCGCTGGTAAAGAGACAGATAGTTTTTATTCCCCTGAGGCACAGATGCTGATGGGCTGTGGGGGTGGTCCATTTCAAAGAGGAGACAGAGATGAGAGGAGGCTGACGGTGTTCCCAATGAGACCATTGTTTGCCTCCAGTAATGATCAGGGGGCTCCAGATGATATGGGAGCCTTTGATGGATGACTAATTTATCAGTAGCTGTCTTGGCCTAATGATGGTTAATGATGCCACGAGTGGCTCTGCTTGGGTTAACAGTCAAAAAGGAGTTGATATGAAACATTTGAAACAGTTTTGCAATAAATCTAACTGAAAATTTCCAGCCTTGTATAAAAATGTTCTGGAATATTGTGAGAATACAGTGTATTTGTTGGAATTTCTAAAAAAAATTTCTGGTGTTTCTGCTAAAGTTTTACATACTTTTACATTTTACATGCAGGTTTTTTTTTTTGAACAGCTACCAAAAAGTCTGAGCAAATCTGAATTTGTAAATAAAGTCCAGTTTGTGCCATAGACGGAAATAATAAATGGAATATTCAGTAGAAATGTTCCATTCTGGATTTATTTAGGCCTGAACTAACATACGCCCTTATGAACCCTGGATTTATTTATGTAGTTTAAATCTGTTCACACTAAAATCATAGCTGCATTGTTGATTGTATTAAAAGTACTTTTCCTTGTTATTAGTTTGAGAAAGTTTTAATAAGAAAACAAAGGGTATTTTCAATAAAAGGTCTTGATGCTTCTACTGTGTGAAGACCATAGCTTTCATCATACAGTTGTCCCAAGGCCTCTGTGCCATTGTTCTTTTAGCTGTTCCTCTCTGGTTGTAGACCCCACTGGAAAACAGGTGAGGCAAAACAATCACGCAACTTCCCATCACTCTCTCCACTTTCAACAATAACACTGTCTGTATCTTTCAGTAGTAAACACAGCCCCTACACACAGACCCCGGGTGAATGTTGCTCCGGAAACAAATACATTGTCGGACACAGAGCAGGGAAATAGAAGACAGAGGCCAAAGCGTATTGGAAATTGGAAAACAGCTCTCTCCTCCCTTTGAAACAGTCCTGGTGATGAAAATATGTAATATAAATAAAGCTGTGGATGCTTTGAAAGCCAAAGCCTTCCTTCCTGGCCCAGTCCTCTGTGGGGGGAAACGCCCACTTCTGAGCCCTTGCTCTTAAATTCCCAAAGACCACTCTGTCATCAGGGTCCCAACTGCTGCTTTCAAACACGCAATGGCCAGACTCACTTCCATCTCCCGCTCTGTCTATCTGCCCAGCTCTTAGTCACTTTCTCCCCCTCAGTGCTTTCATGTGTACCCCCTCCCTGAACAGGAGCTTTTCTACTAGTTGTGTCGCTTAAACACCCCTCAGACAAGCTCCAATTATTTCACCAGTGATGTGTTTCTGAGAACTGAGTTTCATGACTACAATCTTTGTGTTGATGCTTTAGAGTGCGTCTGATATTGGAGCCTGCCTGGCGGATGCAAGGACAGACATAATGACAGATGACTGGCTGATTGGCGACAACTATGGAACAGGGCATGAAATGACACATGGTTGTTCTGAAGCAGCATCATTTCACTGGAGTCTCCTCATAAGAGCTTTAATGTTTGCTGCAGGAAACAGCCGCTGTCTTGTCTGTGTTTCTTGGAATCTCAGTGCATTGTAAAGTTTTTTGTTTCGTGGCTAAATCTGGTCAGAGGCTTTTGTTAAACTACAATAAACATGCTGAAAGTACTTACAAAACTTCAACGTTTCAACTGAAATGTCATACTTGAAACGTTCATGGGAAATGCAAAGAAATGCAAAACACTCACTGCCTGTGAGAAGTCTGATAGGCAACTAACTAAAAGCCATGATGCTTTTGTTTGTGCAAAAGTTTTATGAGGAAGGAAAGGCACTCAACAGATTTGCTACACCTCGAGGAGTGTGTTTGGGGAGTAACCCTGAATGTAAACATAATGTTGGTGTGTTTACAAGAACAATCCAATTGGCATCACCTTAAAGTAGCATCATGGAGAGCAGGAAAACGTGTTTGGTACACTAACAGATTTGTGAATATGAGCGTTCACAAGCAGTATTTGTATGCACAACAAAAACCGGAGAGTTTGGATGTATTTTTTTTCAGCATCACCCCCAAAACTCCTGCATCGTACATCAAAATCAACCTAGGACATAAACTGTGCTGTGCTTTGACCCCCAGTGGCAGGGTCCCTAATGATATCCACCATCTTGGCTGAAACTGTGAGGCGGTTTCCACTTAGGGCAGGCCTTTTTGATCTATCTGCTGAGCTGGTGGAGTGCATGGGTCATGGTGAGAGATGTGCTGGGCAGCCCTAACGGTCAGACCTGATATGAACTCTGGTTAATTGAAAATGACTCTCTGTTCTATCATCAATTTTTCTTACAGTATAACCTACCACGTATTGCATGATAAACGTGTCTCTAGAATCAAACACAATTTTGTAGTATATTCTATATTTTATGCACCGTAATTTTGAAAGGAAACTAAAGAAAAGATTATTGCAACAAAGATTTTCTTTTGGTAAACGGTTATCTTGCACACATTCACCGCAGTGAGCAAATGTTATGATTGCCAAAACAGTTATTACGTCTGCAATATTTATTGAACTCTCAAAGAAGCTGTATAAAGCTCTTGCTTTTGACCAACATAAAAAAACAGGACAATAAGTAACCAAAGTTCTTTATAGCTTCCTGCAAGAAGAAACCATTAAAGTGCAAGACATTGTCTGGGGGTCAGACTGAAAATGTTGGAGGAAGCACATAGTAATCAAGTAAAAGAGAAAGAAAAAAACGCTTCGTGAGAAACAGATGTAAATAATAGACCAGGAAACGGGAGATCAAAGCGCCGGAGTCAAGCCCCCGTTTGTTTTCATACTCACCCAGGCCTCCCAATAAAACACGCAAGAGTCACACTTCAGTGGAATGGCGGTGATGCAAGGAAGTGCTGAAAGCGGTTACGTCCTATCCTGAGGCTCCAGTGCCACTATCCCTATGTTAGGGAAAGGCGTCAGGTACAGCACTGTTTACCAGGAAAAGGGACGAAACGTCCACATCAGAGAGGACTTAAAGTGGTCAGGGGCCGTCTTGTTAAACACAGACCGTGTGTTTATGAAGAAACCTTTTCCTCTCAAAGCTAAGTGCAGTAGCATTGAGAGGAAAAGGCGTGCTTTAAATGGCACAGAAATTTCACTCAAAAAAAGAGGACCGTGCAGCTTGTGTGCATGTTTGTATACCTTCAAGTAGCCCAGATGGCGTCAATGATTTTCTAAGAATTGGAACAGGATGAGTTTACAACCATGACAACAAAACACAATACAAAATACAATGTTCTCTGACCCCCACTGTTATATCTTGACATTTAATTTTCCTTCTCATTGAAACAGGACTCATCTGTTAGGAAAACCCTCAGAATTGTGTGTGTGTGTGTTTTTCATATGTAAAACACCAATAAAGCAACTATAAACATACATTATTAGCCATAATGAGTGTTTTGTCTTTTTGGAGGTCAAATGCTAAATTTGGCCAAGCACATTGGTCAGCAGATAAAGCCCTGATGAAGGCTTTCAATCCTGATGTCTTTCTCCATTGCTCTTCCTCTCATGGCTCTCTCTTTTCCTTTTTCCTGATTTGTTGTAAGATTTCTCAGTATTAAAAATTCAGAAATTTTAGCAATCTTAAAATATTGACAGCAAGGTGGTAATCGTTACATTTTAATATGAAACAAATATGATTTCAATATGATGAAATTAAAACGATAAAGTTAGAGTCTGTGTAATCTAAATTTTAAAAAAGCTGTCTGTATAAATCTAGTTTTTCATTATTAACAGACTAGATAGGTGGCTCAATTATCTATGCCACTGACATAATTTCCAAATGTCCATCTCCTCAATGTTCCTATCTTATAAAGAGGTAATATAGCAATGTCCAGTAAATGTCTTGGCGAGGAATTCCATTTCTTTTAGAGTGTGTATGTGACCTACAAAATCAATACCATTTTGGCCCCAATTTGACTCTGACCTCAGTCTTTTAATAGTGTTTTGATATGCAGGCAAATTAATTCTCCTTAATGGAGCAGAGGGGTCAATGGACTTTGATTCCATTTCAACTGGAAGGCTGGAAGAGTACCATTTAGCTTGGTGAGGTCTTCGATGTGTGTGTGTGTGTGTGTGTGTGTGTGTGTGTGTGTGTGTGTGTGTGTGTGTGTGTGTGTATTTTCATGTGTCACTGTGTGCCAGAGATCCTGACTTCACTTCACAGGACCGTAGAATGACCCCCCTGGGTTCAATCCTAAGGAACTAATAGCTCTGTTATGTATAATTTTAAGATTGAAGCACAATGTAGATTCATTATATTGCCATTACCAGGAACATCACCTCATACAAATGTGTAAATATTCATCTTAAACTGCAGGATTTTTCTACTTAACATACTTCTATCACACTTGATATGAAGCAGTGCAGATTTAGCAGCTGACTTAGATGGATTTCGTAGAGAGCCCATTGACATCCAAATAAATTCAAGTTTGGGGAAGCTTTTCCTGCCGCGCAGTGAATCTTGTTCTCTGCATCCCTTGCCTCTCCAGTGCATTCATATTGATCTCAATCTCTCAGCCTTCTCCAGTAAAGCTGGGTTCACGAATTCATTATTACAAGAATGGAGGTGTAATTGGCTTTCAGGCATATAAGAGGCTATTTGCTCTAATATATCTGGTGAGGAAATGTCAACAGTCACTTTGAATGGCACAGCGTGAGCCAACTTTGCACTGTGGTCATGTGGTTTTGAAGCTATCAAGTCAATCAATAAACACATAAAACAGATATACTGTAAAACCAAGGGTTTACTGATCTGTAAAGGAAGACGAGTAGAATTGCTTTATTTTTTTTAAACTAAGAAAATGTATATTACAAAAAAACAAAAGTAAAAAGTAAAAAAAACCCCCACAAAATATATATGTAGGAGACAAGTTAACAATATTAGGAAAAAAACAGGAAGTTATCAAAAGAGAGGAAAAGAACTTGTATTTTACATTGCTGGATAGGCTGGACATCAGATGAACAGATTCTCAGATTAGTGTCATACACAAGACTGTCATCTGCATAAAAATCAACATCAAGTCTCCAGTTTATCTGGCTTTTTAAAATGCAAACTATAAGTGGTCAATGGTGTTTCTGTGAGACTAATTTAACTGTATATTAATAATGAGATTCAATGGCAATGCTTTGTTCAACACATTGTTTCATTGTGTTCAACACATTTATAGGAATACAAAAAAGTCATTACTGGCTTGGATAAATTAAACACAATAATATTGATAATAATAAACTTAATTTATGTAACACCTTTAAAACAGGGTTTAATACATATACTCAAAGTGAAACCTTTAACAACACATGAGACAAACAAGCAAATTAGTTCTAAAGTTGAGGAACTGCTTTAGATTTAAACCCTGATTTTAGAACAGCCAACAGCTTTTAGGGTCACAAAGTCTATTCCGAGGGTATAGTCATGTGTCATCAGCATAGCAGTAAAAGGAGGTGTTGCAGATTCATACATTTTTAGCAAGTGAAAACATAAAATAAAAAAATGTAAATAAAATAATAAAACTTAAAATTTAACCTTTTAAGGTCACGTGACCTTTGATGGGGAAATTACCTATGGTGATTGAAAAGGTTCTTTCTAAAACTCATGTTGACTGTTACGCAACATATTGAAGTAATCAGACATAAAATATAGCTGCAGCTTTCCAAATAAAAGTCTTGAGATCTCTCCTGAGTACTCATTAGTCATAGCCATACCTCTGTCGGTTGGCACTCACAAAGCCAGTCTGAACTCATGCAGTTCCAAAATAAATGCACAGTTCCATGGTTGGGAAAGTAACTTTACAAGAAAGGTTCACTAAACAGCAGGGGTCGCGTTTACTAAATGTTACAAAACACGCAAGGCAAATGAAAGCCTGACAGATGCCACACAGCCCTGCTCTCCTTTCTACTTGTAAACAGCAAGTTGAAGTGACTGAGAAAGGATTCTGGCTTTCCAGGGAGAGTAGGTGTGTTTGGTGTTTGAGGGAGGAGAATAAGGAGCAAGGGATAGATGGATGTGAGCCAGCAGAGGGAGACCCCAGCGGTTGTCTCGACTTCCTATGATGAAAGGGTCATGGGCATCTGTAAATCTGAGCAGCTGGAAGAAGTACGAGGAGCAAGGCAAGAGAAAGAAGTTGGGGCTGCTAAGCTCGCCACTGCCCCTGCTGCTCAGCTCTACTCTTTTTTTTCTTTTCTCTCACTTACACGCATGCACAGACACACACACGGTTTTTGTTGTTTTTTTGTTATAATGGTCAATCCTAGACATTTTTTTCACTGTATTTACACAAATATAATCAGAGCCATGAACTAAAAACAGTCTTCAGCAAACCCATTAAAAGAAAAATCCATTAGACCATTAGTGAAGGTCTAACTGAACTTAAAAAAATACTTTTACCACAGTGTCCTCAGTAAACCTGTTGACTGTTTTGACTCTTTTGTCATTGGTCATATTGGTGTTATAAATTAATAGTTATGGTTTAGACTTAATATAATCCACGATGCTAATGAATATAATGAATAGTAATAGATATATACATAAATATATATATATATATATATACTGATGCTATTGCATCTCATAGAAAGCAAATGTATAAATATTGTAAGCTGTTTAAAAAGAAAAAAATCTCATCCCAGTGAAACACAAACACACACTGTTTAAGTAATTATACCCACTCTGATTAAGATGTTGATATATTTCAGTCAGCACCTTGCCCATACGCTTGGATAACACTTCTTGTAAGTGCAGGTGCAGATATGTGTGTGTAATTCAGCCGTGTGTGTGTGTGTGTGTGTGTGTTTGTGTGTGTGTGTGTGTGTGTGTAGCTGTGTTTATGTGTGATCCTGCCAGGATTTACTGCCCACTGCTTCAGGGCAGCTGGTGCAGGGCAAAAAGGCCTGGTCAAGGCTGCTTCCTCCTCCTGCAACCCAAAAGGATACAATCTGCTGACAGATACCTGCTCTGAGATGACAGAACACTTCCTCCTCAAAATATGTACACATTACATTTAGATGACACACTGTATCCACAGTGACTTAACAAACGCCCAGACGGCTGATGTTGTTATACGGACCATTTGTGGTATTTGTGACGCACAGCGGCTGCTCCCCTTGTTGAGACCAAAAGGAATTATAGGAGAACAATACTTTGATGCTTCAGTGTCCCAGACGCTTTGTAAATAGAAAATATTTCCAATATTCTTTAAATTGAGTTCAAATTAAGGTTTTACATTATATTCCCTCACATTACAAATGGACATATAGTAATTTAAGTGTTTTTAGACTGGTACACCACGTCACGACTCCATGCCTGATTAAATTTGATACTGACTGCAAGGATTTTCTGTACTTTTCCTTATTCAGTTGAAGATTCTTTAATCACTCCATTGACAAAGCGATATTGTTCTGTTCTTTTGAACTTGTATTTCTAATTGTGATATTCAGTCCACGGGTTGTCCTGCATCTGCAGACTTGGTAGTGAGCACATGTTAGACTACGTTCTGAGATGCACTCTCTAAGCTGCCTTTTCAGGGATCAGTTGCAAGGAAACAATTCTTTGTTACCTTTTTTTTTAATGACACACAGCCAACCAACAGCTCTGAAAAAGCCACTTCTGATTATCTTTAGTTTTGCCCACCCCTTTTCGTCCTCCTGCATTTTACTTGTTGGTCGCTCGGACTGCAAACTGTTGGTAATACAATCCCCCCACTGCGCACTTCAGTGTCAGCATGCCTCATGTCTGTCCAGGGAGCTTGGGTCACTGTCGCATTGTTATTTTGGAAGTAGCATGTGTTTGTCTAACTGAGGCTCGGGTTTCCTGGTCCTCAGGCGAGAATCCGCTTGCTTTGGTCTGCAAAGGAGCCATGACGGACAAAAGAAGTGTGCAGTGCTGCAGCTGCAGTAAAGTGGTCAGATTTCAGTTACTTGGGTGAAGCTAATTTTGGTTGGAGCAGGTGTCCAGGTTAAATATTTCTGAAGTGACTAAGTTACAGTGATTTTCTTTGTTTCATTTAAAAGTCCAGTACAACAGGAAGACTCCAGTTTTATGAAATGTAGAATATAAAAACATCAGCAAAAACTCTTGTACTATGAAAGTAAAATAACAGAATAATTATGTATTTATAAAAGTAGTCTATGTACTTTCGCTTTTTCAGTGTACTGCGGCCCTTGAGAAGGAAATTGAGTGAGATAAGTCAAGATGGACTCTTGACTCTGCACGTGAATGCGAATCTGCCATGTTATGCTTCATTTGATAATTGATGGAGCGGGTTAATTGCCTTGATCAAAGGTCAGGAGATTTAGTATTCTGAGGTTAGGCTGTAGGATTTGAATTGGACACGTCAAATGTTTATAAGATGAAAACCTAATGCAGTTATGGGACTCTGGCCAATTAAGAACATTAAGGATGTTTTATTCTAATCGACGGTGATATCAGTTGCAGACATCCACATTAAGCCTGATGAATATTCATGAAACCTCTTCTCAGCCTATCGAGCGCATATTAATTTCAGAAACGTGTGTCTGGAGTCCGGAGACGTGATCACATTTCCCTCTAGCATCAATCCTAATATGCAGATGAATGCTCTTTTAAACCTAGCATGAGCCTCTGAGGTACATTTGATATTTCATTCATGTGAACGACTATAAGCAAAAAAAAAAAAGAAAAGGAAAGGAAATGGCTAAAACAAACAAAAATACCCACAATGCCCTAGTGTGAAATCTCCAGAGGTCGTGCATAATTACCCTGCGGAGCACCTACCTGAACACCTCTCACTGCCTGTCAGCGCTGCACACACACACACACACACACACACACAGACCACAGAAACTCACAGCAAACACCCCACTCACACAGTCACAAAACCCTTCCTTCTCATTTCTCTCTCTTAAACACACACACATACTGACTAACGCACACACCCGAGTACACAGACCGACACATCAGCAAAGAGCGCTGCGGCTCTGCGGCCGACCACGCCATCCACAAGGGAGAAATCTTCAGCTCATTTCTGACCCAGGCTGTCGAGGTGTTAATTGTCCTCCTGAGTCAGCAGAATTTTCAGGGTAAAAGGTGCTATCCTTGATGGATCAGCACTGTTGCCACCAGTGACTGATTCTTTCAACTTGGACATGTACCATGCATATCCTATATCTCATTAAAACAGCCAGCAGAAAGGGCTGGTGAGGCAGAGGTGTGTAGATAAACACATTTGTTTGAAAAAGAAGCTACATTTGTATCACACTGTCACACAAACGGCAAGATGAAAACTTTTAAGTGACTCGATTAACTCAAAAGGTTGACGTAGAGCTGAAGGCTGGACACAACTGTCAAATCCTTACACTTATGTGCAATATTGTTAATTTGTGTGTCTCTTTCAGATTTCTACTAAGCTGATTCAACATAATGTCTGTCTTCAAAATCTAAGGATCAAGAACAAGTCAAGATCCTGTTTTAGTTTTGCACAGGTCAGTCAATTCAAAATGCTAATGAAAGCTTATCTTAATATATAATCAGTAAAAGCCTCATTCTCTATTCTTTCAATTATGCATTAATGCCTGAGTGCCTCTTCCGGATGGTGTGTATGTAGGAAATCCACATTGTGGACCAATTAAAGTCAAAGTCCCTGCCTGTTATAGATGTTTCAGTGATGAGTGAGAAGCATTGTTTAACATTGAGTAGATCTGGCCTTGTAGCGGCTCAGCAGGCGGGACAGAGAGGCTTTGATAAAGACACAGATTCAGTTGAAAGGAAGCACATGTTGTTGTTTGTACGACTGCTCTATTCTACAACAATCTGTAATAAAATTGAACAACAGAGTTGTTTTTAAAGAAAGTTAATATGATATATAATCTAAACTGTTTACATTGCTCCAAGCTAATATTTAGTAAAACAAAACCATTAGTATGTGTTTGTTAATCCACGTTTTAATCGTTTCTTAGTCCAGTTTAACACACACACACACAGCGTTCACCAAGCCATAAGTAATGATAACATAGCGTCATGCAATCTGCTTCCATAATCTACTCGTGTTTTATTATTGAACATTTTTATTTTATTATTTTAAATTTGATTTCATTGGCTTTTTTCCTCACAAAAAAACCCTCAAAATTTATTTTAACAATATATTCTACATGACAACGGGATATTTATCATTTGAAAAGGACACATATTCTGCCCTGCTTTCTCTATGATCACATTACAACTTACATTATAAACTTCTTGGTTAACCCCTTAGCACCTACTATATATCATATCTGACACATGACATTTAAAGTTCGTGAGACTACTTCATCAGTGTGATTTTTTTCCCACAGAAATTGCACAATAAGCAATACGTTGCAAGAAAAAGATATAGCAAATATACTATAAATTATAACACATGGATGCAAATTAACACTTGTTTATTTATTCATTTCAGGCTCGGTAAACACTCCACTTTAAAATATTTTGAATTTTCTGATTCTGGTTCAGGCTTCAAAGGGTTAAGACAGAGTGCACACGCTCAGTTTAAATTTGGACCTTCCCTGGTGTTTTTATCAACATCCATGACTTTCAACAACAGATACTTGGATACTTTAAGTTCATTGCACACTGTATGTTCTCCATATATATATAGTAAAAATATATAGTAGTGAGGATCATATTTTGGTCTGGGTTGGCTAATTGTTTTGTCATATTTGTATAACATTCTGTGGCCTTTGTTCGTTTGCTTGTTTTGGTTGGTGGGGGTGCCTCCAACCCATAGCTAACACATTTGACGTTTGATTAAACCAGCATGTCATGGCAGTTGGTAAATTTTGTTGGAAACACACACACACACACACACACACACACACACACACACACACACACACACAGAAATGTTCTTGAAGATGGATGAGTATGTAGAAACACTACACTCATATGCACAGAAATACAGAGACTGGCAAATGTGTAGAGGTCTGCATTCACACATACATGCAGTCACACTCATAAACATAATCATTTGCATGGGCTACATGTTATGTACAGTTGAGGCTTTTTGATATTAGATAAACTGTGTAAAATCAATGTAATTGTTATTTAAATAAAAACATAGCCTTCACATATAGGCTTCAAGATCACATTTTGTAAAATCCCCCCAAAGCTTTTGAGTTACATCATGTCATTTAGATGGAAATTTGAATAAAAAACAAAAACAAAAGTATTTGCATGAATTCTTTCCCAGGAGTGACCTCAAATATTAACCTTTCCTGTCCACAAACTGACACCAAACCACCTGAAACCTGAATCCCAGGAATCCGACTCTAAATTCTAGATATGGGGACATGGTAGTACAGACTTAGCACTGCAGCTTGACATCAACATAATTCTGGGTTTAAAATCTCCTGGTTGACTTGGGAATTTCTGTGTGGAGTTTTCTCCCAGCTTCGATATGGGTTCACTTCAGGTATTCCAGCTTCCTCCTACAATTGAAAGACATGCACAGTAGATTAATTGGTTATTCTAACTTGGCTGTGGATGTGAGTTATATACAGTCCTTGAGGTATATAGAAAGAAGTGCTCTATTAATATATGGTTACAAATGTCACTTTTAAGTGGTAATTAAAATTATAAAAGCACTCTATGAATGAGTTATAGCTTTAACAGAGGTTAAATGAATTCGTATTTTGTATAACATTTCCAAATGAAGTGAAAATACGTTATTTAAACTACATCATGCTCCAACAGAAATTGTGAATAATATTTTCATCTAGCTATATATTTTTTTTTTCATGTGATAAAATCATTATTAAACACCAGTGTTGCTGTACATGTGCTGTACATTTTGAAACAGTGAAAGATGATACATTCACTGAACATTGACACTCACCCATACAACATTTATTGTGGCCTTGAGGATACGTTTTGTCTGATACGATTGATTTAAGTGAGACATGAATCCATGGGCGCACCCAAGCTTAGCAAAACGTGAAAAATTGACGGGAAAATTTGTAGCCCAACAGAAAAATGAACATTTAATTATGTTTAATTGTCCACTCAGAATCATTTAATCCACCAACCGAATCACATTCAGTTGTTAAGGCTAATGCTTTGCCATACAGTTTGTTTTATTTGGAGTCATAAAAACAAAACAGCTGATCTCAATATCAATAGTGTGTAATCCCATTGTTTAACCATTTTTCAAAGACAAAATATTGTTTTTACTAATGGCCATTGCACTAAGCATCCAGTGTAAGGGGATCACAATATGCAATATGAATGAATTAATTGAAACCAAAGTAGATTGATTTGTAATAAGATCCAGCTTAGCTGGTTAAAATAAATCCTTTTATCACTGTTCATAGGAAAGAAACTCAAACAAAGAAACGAGCATGAGTGAAAGACAGAATATGACTCATATGCACAAACACACACAGACACACACACACAGCAGGGGGCCTGTGTGAACTGGATCAGATATATGGCCGCAGGTCCACTCTCAGGCTCTGTGGGCTTTAGGGACTTCACTTACTGGTTCCAGGCTCTGTGTCTCTGCTGTCATCAGTAAAAGAAAGAGTCCAGTAAAACACCTGTTCTACCCATCTAGGGAGTAGCATTACTGATCAGCTATTACAGTGAGAGAAGTGTACTTGGGAAAACAGATAAATAAAAAGCATCTAAATATTAGTGTAAATAGTGATTAAAATCATAATTAAAAATGCAATTAAATTGCAGTTTCTACACTTTTGTTGCAAAGGTCCTTCAACAAACCAGGAATGCTTTCATATTTACTGTCTTACTTTTAAAAACACCTGGTGGCTGATAGGTCGTTCCTGTGAAAAATCACCTGGTTGGTTAGAAACCAGCTGTCAGTATAATCAGCGCTCAAACCTTGCAGGTGTAGCATAAGAGCCTGATGTAGGATTCTTCAGGCCTGCACTCTTATTGGATGAAAGAAGCTGAATATCATTTACAGTGACTACTATTAGCAATAGACAACACCCACTACAGTACACTGACATTTGTCCCAAAATGCTGCCTTCCTGTTACCAATTAGTAGCGCTATCACTACAATTGAATATAGTAGATGTGATCATATCTTGATTGGATAATGTACTGTGCATTCACAGTACAAAAAGTACTAAAAATCTTCCTTATTGAAGAGAAAATGACCATCTTCAGGCAAAGAAAGATGAGTATCACAGATGGTGACAACACAGCGCCCTTTCTATGCTCAGAAGCCAGTCAAAAGGTTAGCTATACAACCCCCACTGGATGTTTGCAAGGATGTCATCGCATGTTTGATGACATAGGTGCATAGAAGTGATTGGGGCAATCACTGAAAATGAACATGGCTTAGCAGCTGAGAAACTAAGATGGAATTCAGGTTCAGATATAAATTTATTTGCCTTTAACTTCTCAGAAATGTGTGGATGAAAAACAAGATAAGAGAAAGAAAGAAAGGAAAGTGCACCAAAGATGTACTGGCATAAGAACCAGCTTTATAAAATTAAACTATAAAGTTTTAAAATACATGGAAACAGGCAGACATTACTTAAAAGGTTACATTAAAAGTGACAAATTCATTAATTTACCAAGCCTATACAGGCATAGCTAAACAAATAAACTCTTCAGTTTACACATTGGGTACCTTTAGGAGAATATTCTACCTAATAAACATCTCAACAAGATGAAGTATGTGTTAACAGACTCACTATAGGCTAAGTGTTAAACTGACCTATGTATAGCAACACTGGCATTTCTGCTATTTAGACTGCTTTAAATACAGTCAAGCATGGCAAACTGTTCAAGATCAAAATAGGGACAGACAGGGAGATGATTTCAGACAACTGATGCATCATAGCTTAAGAGTGTCATCGTCACTAGTCATATAAATCTTTAAAATAAATAGTTAATGTAAATAATGAAAACAGAGTTTCTACAGCCAGTTCTTTATACATTAAATCCCCATCTTTATCATTATGGAAATGAGTGGATGGTGTGTTAGATTTACACTCATATCTTACATTGTCACATAATTGACTTGGCACTGTCTAAGTTATAGACTCAATCAGCTATATCTCTTTAATTGATCTATTTTTACTAATAAAATATGCTTTTGATGAAAATGGGCTGAAAATAAAATAAAAAAGATCATGTTAAAACTGTCCTTTACTAACACAATACTGCCATCTAATGACAGACACGCCACATAGATTAACCTGTTCCTTGTTTGATATCACACACACACTCATTCACACATGCTCAAAGAACAAAAAGGTGATTATACTGTAACACTGTTTATAGAGCATTCACTGGAATGTGATGACTAAAGATATATCTTTGTAATGTATACTTTCATTCAGTGCCAAGAATTCACATTTTACATTGTTCTCAGTGTGGTGCAGTGAGAATTTTGATTTTACTTTTATCACCTTAACTTATATTGTGTAAAGAACAAAATCCATTACAATCACAATATCTGTAATCACTGCACTTTTAATAACCTTTATTGGTTTTAATGTCACACGTTGCCTCATTTTAGCAACTTAATGAAAAATGAATTTAGTTTTGTATAGTTGGTTTACAGTACACTCCTAAGTGTCGTTGACTAGTACAGCTGCTGTGCATTGGCCCATCAGTCACCCTGGCTGGATTTAGTCACAAAAGCTCGCCTAAAACTGCACAATTTGAAATTCTTCTGGTTAGGTCCTAGAAATTCTTCTAGCATGTCTCATTCTCAGTAGCATTTGTCACTTGATCAGGGCCCATGGATGGTACAAGACGGCATCTTTTAGCCATAATTTTTCAGTGTATGGAGTAGCCCAAGAAACCTTAACAGAATTCCCTCAACATGTGAAACAGATGCAATAAGAAAAAAAAAGTGCTTGTCTGATGTTTACCCGAGGCAACTATACTGCAGGTGCGTGTTAGAGATAGGACCATGTTTCTAACCAACTACTTTTACTGCCAAATACTGAGCAAAAATGCTTCCAGGAAATGGTTAATCAGGTGGGTAATTACAACCATATTGCTAATCACTTGAGATGTAAGGTCTTTAAATGCGTAATGACCTTATTAAGTCAATTTAAACTGAATTACCATCATCTCCACATAGACAGTCAGGTTAAACATCCAAATAAGACATTAAAATCCTTAATGTGAGGATGCTGTTGTAAAGTTAATAGTTATATAGTTTGTCTAGTTGAGCAGGCAAACCCCTATGATGAAGGTGCTGGAGGGCCCTTGGTCGGAGTCCCCCAAGCTTTTTTTCCTTCATGGCATTTTTTCTACTTTTTTCCTGCTTTGGTCACTTTGAATTATCTTATCAAATAAAAATTTTAAAAAGATGAATTAAAAAAGTCCATGCTTTTGTAAATTCTTACACTGACATTAATAAGAGAGCCCACTTTGTGTATCTTAAATATTAGCCCTAGACTGCTTTGTGTGGAAGGTCTGCAAGGGCAAGGCACTGTCTCAATTTGATGCCTATCCAGTTCCTCGGGTGGATGATCGCCATGATTAGTTAGGCACTGCTGGATTTGGCCAGTGGCTACTGATTCAAATGCCTTCAGAATACAAATAAAAAAACTGCCTTCTTGGTCCCAATTTGTGACGTTTTCTGCTTGTTCTTTGCTGTGTAATACTGCACTGCTGCAACCACACAGTGCAGACTGTCTTCTCAATGTCATTACCCCCATTAACAGCTGGGAAGAGCTTATGTGGTGTTGGCTTTAGTGCTGAAGTCTGTCCGTTCACAACAGCAATCTAAGAAAGTCTGTGGTTAGATGTAGTACTGTATATACTGATTCTAGCCACCGCCCCCCTGTCTGGACCCCAAGACCAAAATAGAAATAAGGTATACTTTTTAAGAGGAAAAACGCACACATGGAGAAAAGATTATACTGCACATGCTTTTAATAAGGCAATTAAGGATACACAAATAGAAACAAATAAATTGCTTCCCAAAGAAATCTGTAAATTGTTCATAGAAAGAGAAGGTGGGTATAACTTAAGAGGGAAATGGAATTTAAAAATACAAAGTGCTAGAACAACTTTAAGAACTATGTCAATCTCAATTGCAGGAGTTAAATTATGGAACAGTCTAACAGAAGAAATAAAAGACAGTCAAAACATAAAACAGTTTAAAGTAAAATATAAAAACCTAATTTTAAATAAGTATAAGAATGAAGAAAACGGGGTTAACCCAGGATGGTAATGTTGCTGGTAATGGTGTTGCGGTTCTTTTTTGGTTGTTTTTTTGTTTTTTTGTTTTGTTTTGGTTTGTTGTTTTTCCATAACTTGTGTATCTGCAAATATACACATTCTGTATTTTTCATATGAAAGAAACTATACTGTGGTGGGGCTTGCTAATTTCTTGTTTTTGATTTATGTATGTTATGTTTTGTTTTACTTCATATGTTTATATGTTTCATATGTTGTTTGTTTAATTTAAGACAAAAAAAATTAAATGAATGAGAGGTAAAACTTGAGGGGGTAGGGACAAATAAGTAAATACTTCAGCCTACTCCTTTTCAAACAAATAATGGAATGATATTTTGTAATGATTGTGAAGGCACATGTTTGAAATGTTTGAAATAAAAATGAACTGAACTGAACTGAACTGAACCCAAAAAATATTCTATCAAACCAACACACTAAAAACACATACCCAGCAAACACAGGCTAAAAACCCAGAAATGCAGAGTTACAGGTCACTGGCAGGTCAGCCTCTCTCCTATTACTCTCCCCATTATGTTTGTCCTTTTCCTTCCATTTCATTTGTGCTATGGTTAAATACAAATGGTTGATTAAAAAATGGTCATAGGATGATGAAAATGAAGATGTTTTGTTTTGTTGTTTTATGTTGTTCCAGTATAGTATTGCTAAGTCAGTCACTTCTATTTTTCTCTGTATTGTATACGCGTTAGAAGTGAGATTGCTATATTTGCTGAATCACTGCTTAATGCTCACAAAATGTGTGGCTCCACAGTGAAGTCAGTGTCTGTGCGCTTGCTGCAAACAGTGTCATCTTTCCTTCAATCTGGCAATTCATACCCTGTTACTGGGCTTCTTCTCATTCGTCTCTCTTTCATTCCTCTTTACTTAAAGAGTCTGCCCTTCTTTGCCAGCTGGGTCCTAAGGGATCCTGGCCACTCATCAGGGACCTATTAAAGGAGGTAGGGGGAGTGGGTTTGTTGGGAGAGACACGGTGGCAGGTCAAATCGCTTTGTGGCCGAGGAGAACTATCATTTACTGTAATTCAGGTCCTGTCAGGCTGAAGGAGAGGGAAGGTGAAGTGGTGTGGTGCACCCTGGCTCTCATCTGTCTCCCCTTCCACCCCACCTATCATAGACAATGGGTGGCTGATGGTGGATGGTGAGTGGGAGGATGGGCACTGGAGGAGATATTCCAGCTACTGTCAGGTGCAGGTATGATTTTGGATTTATTAGATTCTTTTGCCATTTAACAACAGATAGTCACTGTGTGAGCACATATGGATTCGGTGCTTTGCTCAAGAATACTATGGCGAGACATTAAAGTATTATCTGAATCAAACCTCTGTTTTTAAATTCATAGTATTACTTAGAAAAATTAAGAACATGATGATCATCCAAAGCACATGATTATCATTTTGTTTGCATTCCTGCACAAAGTGGTTTCTTTCTGTCTTTTTTTCTTTTTCCCCTCAATAAAATCTGTTATCTGTTATCTGACCTTGCAGCCATCCTCCTGTCACCTGTGATGTCATCACAAAGGCTTTCATTTTTGTTGCTGACAGCAAGACAAATATCTCTCTATAGATTTGCTCTGGTTCAAATGGAAAAACGTCTGTTTTCCACTGTACATGCAACATCACTACGGAAGATTAAGAAGATGCTTTTTAACGACTATGTTGATTTTTTTTTCATTTCTCTATTTACAACATCCTTTAACTTTAACTCTTTATTGTCATTGCACAGTCATGCTTTGTACAGTTGAGATTTTGCAAACATGTGATCACTGACCATGTCAGCTATTTTTGATATTTATAACAATCCTGATGTGTCAAATGAGTGAAGAACCTGCAAGACATTATGTAGATGAGATAAACCATGGCAACTAAAAGTAAACAAACAAATGTACAGTATATACTCTCTCAGAGGAAGTAAAACATTTTCATGTCAAGCATCTTGCTTGTTGAGAAATTGGGTAAGGGAGGGCTGAAGATAGATTTTTTTCTTACTCCCTGAGTGTGTTTACTGATGCCTTTAGGTACAATGCTGGCACTGTCCCTGACTTTCCAACACTCAAATTATTCCGGATGAGATCTGAAGGCCTGCAAAAGTTTTATCAGTCACTAGATTCTTCCTGGAACTGTAGTCACTTGAACATGTGGACACTGCCAATGTATTTACCTGATTATATTTGTTATATTGTGATATTTACGCCTGTCTGCGTATTATCCCTCACATTGTCAATGAGTCAGCGTAGCTCATTCGTTATGGATGACAGTGATACTGAGTTTAGCTGCTGAGGATATCTGTAATTTTCCATCAGCGATCATTTTTATGTAAACAACATATGAGTTATTGGATGTGATTGCCTCTGGTTACCATGTCCAATATGGCAGAGAGCTCTCAAATGAAGTGTGCAAAAAGAGAACTTTTGCCCGTTTCTGTGTTTCTGGAGGATTCCTTTGATCCTTTCCACAATATGTCTGTTGGATCGACTTCAGGACTTGCTGTTCTGAAACATTTCCTGTAGTCCAGTGGCATGCAGTGACTTTTACAGAAAGGCAAGCAAAGATGATGATGACTAACATGCTGGTCTCCTATCAGTTTCCCCTCAAATACCAGAGGTTTATCCACAATGTGCAAATAATGAAAAAAGCTGCTGGCCTCTCAGCCCGACAGGCTTAAGCCATTGTTAATGGATTCAGCTTCCAGCTGAATTACAAGCCTGCTTCTGTAAGTAAGGAAATAAGTAAAATTTATTTATATAGCACGTTTCACAGATAAAAATCACAAAGTGCTTCACAATAAAACCAGAAATATGAATACAATAATATAAAACAATAAAAAAAATTAATTAAAAGCTCATTTGTATAAAAATGTCTTCAGCTGTTTTTTAAAGGAGTCAATGGCGTCTAGACAGCGTAAAGACAATGGAAGAGAGTTTCATAGCCTTGGTGCCAGTGCCTTAAAAGCCCAATCCCCACGTGTTTTTAACCAAGTACGTGGGACCAATAGTAACCTCTGACCTGAAGACCTAAGTGCTCGGGATGAAGTATGAGGTTTCAACAGGTCAGAGATGTACTGGGGAGCTTCAGCATGAAGAGCTCTAAAAGTTATGACTAAAATTTTAAAATGAACCCTAAAATTTACTGGCAACCAATGAAGAGAAGCCAAAACTGAAGTAATGTGTGACCTCTTGTTTATGCCACTTAAAGTCGTGCAGCAGCATTTTGTACAGTCTGAAGGCAATCCAAAGCTGATTTGTTGAGACAAGTAAAAAGACCATTACAGTAATACAAACAAGAAGAAATAAAAGCATAAATAATCATCTCAAGTTTTGCCTTTGACACCAGTAGTCTGAGTTTAGAAATGTTTCTTAAATAATAAAAACAGTTCCGGAGCAGTTGGTTGAAGTGTTTCTCAAGAGACACTGAACTGTCAAATATAACACCTAAGTTTCTGAGACTCGACTGAAATGAATGGTCTAAAAAACTGATATGGTGCCTAATTTCTGAGAACATGTGATCAAGAGCAATAATCAAAGTTTCTGTTGTATCTGTATTAAACTGGTGGAAATTGTCATTTATTCATTGTTTGATTTCTGAAAGACAATAGTCAGTAACAAACTGCAACCACAAGATGGCAGTAATTTAGAGGATGGATACAAATCCCAAAAAGCTTTATGACAAATTGCTGTTTGAGATGAAAGTAGAGGGACTGTTTTCACTTTGGTATCTTTTAGTTGATATCTATTTTCAATATTTGTTACATGTTTTTTTTCTTAAATAAATGTAACAAATTGTAATGAAGAATTTCTTATGGACAGGGCATAAACAGGAAGTAACAGTGTAGATTATTACTTACAAAATAGTGGAAAGGGGTGGGATTAAATTAACTTAACTGAACATGTAAGTTATTTATAATTATTATTGTTTTGTTTTCCTTGTGTGTTGCTGTGTTTGTTTGTCTCTTTTTTCTCTGTTGTTGTTGTTATACCATTTTAACGTGTTCAAAATAAAGATTCAGTACAATAGATGTCACTGAACAGGCCCTGCTTGCCTTGCTTGCCCCGATAGAAAGCCGCTCATCTTTGACCTTTTTTTGGTGAGGGTTGTTGTCTAACCGCATGACTCACTCTCTTTTAGAATTTGCTCAAGCATTTCAACATTCAGTCCTTCATCTCTAATGGTCAGCTGCAGTAAAACACATTCAAACCATTCTTTCAGTGTCTCAGTATTTCCCAGATAGACAGATATACAGATTTTTTAATCTCATGTTGGGGAAATCCAGTTGTTATGGCAGCACAAGGGTCATGAGTTCATACTATACATAATAAAATACACTTGAAGACATGTCACAGAGTCACACAAAAACCCACTTACCACACAGAACATGATATTTAAGGCTTTGAGTTGAATATAAAGTCAAAAAATAGCTAGGAATATTTTTGCAGACCCACCATGGAGAATGTTGGGTAATAACTTTGATGTTTGTCCTAAAAAAACTGCTTAACAACTTCTCTCGAAACTTCTCATCTTAATTTGAGCCGGTGGACAAAAGGAGAGATGTTCATTTGCATATTATTTAAATAAGATCTCATCCCAAAACAATGCTTTCTTCTATTTTTTCCATTTCTGTGCCTTAAAATTAACTAACTTTCTTTAACAGTTTCCCCAGAGGAATAATGAAAAGATGTGTTTTTCTTTGGTTTTAAAAACTAATTGTTCAACTTTTAGATTCTGTATGACATAAGCTGTGAGTGTTTTTTAGGTGGGGATTACATACACTTACTTGCCTCTTTATTAGGTACACCATTTCAGCTGCTCTTTAACAGATATCAATAAGCAAATAAATGTATTCAGGCCTGTAGACATGTTAAAGACCACATGGTGAAGCTCAAATTGAGCATCTGTGACCCTAATATGGCATGGTGGTGACCACCAGTCAGGCTGGTCTGAGTGTTTCAGAAACTGCTGTTTTTTTCACATAACCATTTCTGGGGTTTACAGAGGATGCCAGTACTCAGAGGAGATGAGCTACTCATTTTATATAAAGGTTTTAGTGGGGAATGCAAGATCGCTCACCAAAGACATTTTTATATTAGTTTTATATCGTGCTCATATTGACTGGAAATTTTTTTTTGACAAATACGGATTTTTTCATTCTCCCAGGATAATCAGCAGGGAAATGTTCCCTCATTCGGACAACATTTTATTTCTTGGTGATTTTAACATCTGTGTTTGTTGTCCTATAGGTCCTTTGTCCCTGGACCTATTCATGAGCTGGGCTGTGTTTGATCTTGTTCTGTCACTAGTTTATCTCTCCATATCTGCATAGTTGAGGATGCTGCTTTTACTGAAAACATGCATGCCCATGTTGAAGTTGATGTTCTTGAGGTAATAGTCATCACCAATGACTGTAGAGTCACTGGTCACAACCTGAAACTGAAGACTTTTTCAGGTTCTGACTAGTCTTAACTCACAATTTCATTTTCTCCATCACTTATTTTATTTTATTTTAATTTATTATTGTTGTAATTACTTCTTTTTATACGAAAACCTTTGTTTTGTATTTGTATCTTTTAATTGTTAGGTTATTTTTATTATTCTTAAATTCATTGTTTTATCTTCAATCATTTGTTGATCGATTTTCTTACGGTATACCTTTTTCCCTTAAATCACATAGTGAGATAGTCGCGTCATTTCACAAAAATGGGAGCTCGTTTTTCTTTGGTCACGTGATATTTCGAAGACCTCGTCGGGCCTCGACACGTGCTTTGTTTGGACACACCCCCTTTGGTCAACACAGGCCTGGGGGGCTTCAGTTTTAGACATAGTGTCACTACTAAGCAGCATCATCTGCTGTGTTTGAATGTGGTATGTGTAAAAATTGAGTTATTTAAATGATTTTTAATGTTAGGAAGGCAAGTGTTGCTCAAATAAACAGTCTTTACAACCAAAGTATGCAGAAGACATCTCAAACGCACAACATGCCAAACCTTGAAACAGCAGAAGACAACACCGCTTTTGACGTTCAGATGGTAAATGGGATGGCTCTTATATAAATGCAATCCTATTCGTTTATTAATCACCAGGCAATGTCGCATTAAAAGAGATCAAAGAGGCACAATCGGGAGCCTTAGTCAGGGCTTAAAGTGGTTTGTGTCGTCCTTTTTGTTTTTTCTGGCACAACACCAGAACGATTGCAGGTGTCTGTAAGTCGCTGTACTTCAGCATCTAGCTAGCACTACAAAACAGGAGCAAACATAAAAGGACTGACGTTTTTCAAGTGGCAGGTAATTTCAAATGTAATGTTTCTATCAGTTCAACAAACATCAGCAAACACACAAACTGTGTGTATGCGGTTTGTCTCACAGTGTGTTGCTAGCTAAACATCCAGCTGCCTATTTCACAGGGAGAGAAAAGAAAGAGAGCTAACTTCACTCAGAGATGGAGAAAGATGAGGATGGGAGAGGAAGAAGACCAGTTGTACTTAAAGGTAAGGACTGCTCAGTGGTATTTGATAAACTAGATATGTAAAACTTGCATGTAAGTCCTCATGTTTTTAAATAATAATATCCATAATTACGTTGTACAATGACAATAAAGGGCTATTCTATTCTAAATCAGATATTGGGTCTATACGTGTGACATGTTTATTTGGGTTTTTTGTTCATATTGTGAAATACGAGTCGCAAAACAAGCTAAGGTAGACTAAGTGTTTTATTTAAAAGTTGCATGAAAATATTCTGCAGGTTAGTTTGCTGTACTGTGATAGATATAAAGTAAAGAACAGTGTGTGACTAGTGCACAGTGGCTGTCTAGTATAAACAGAAGACCTTAGAGGATGGAAATCTGCCAGGACAACTCATGAAACATTTGCTTACATCTTTTTGAATTCAGGTGTATAAATCTGGAAAGAGCAGCAGGTCAGCTGATCACACCCTGTACATTAAGAAAATCTACTGGAGCTCTAAATAAATTCTGCTTATTTTCCCTATGCTGAGTCTTTAAAAATGATTTCAGGGTTCCCCCACCTGCTGAAACTCACTTTAACGTCTTCCCTACTCTTCTTTTTTCTCTGCTCATGTTCTACATAACTGATTCAAGCTGAATACATTTATTAGAAATAAAATTTAGACTGAAATAAAGTTTTATTCCCATCTACTGATATTATTTTAATATTACATTAATATAGCACAAACAGTTAGCTTTGATCAAAAATACCTGGTAGACACGTCCTCCAAAGAGCTACTTTTTACTTTCTTACTTTCAGTACATTTCAGAGCTGTTACTTTTTCACTGTTACTTTTAAAGAGTTTGAATCGGTACTTCAAATTTTACTGGAGTATTTTTCAACACTAGTATCAGTACTTAAGTACAGAATGTCTGTGCTTTTGCCCACTCTGACCATCACCGACCATGTCCATCTACAGTATTTATGATCAAAGTGCACTACATCTTCTGACGGCTGTTTTGTAATGGACCAAAGCTCAAATCATCTCCAGTTTGTTTCTTAAACATGACAATGAGTTCACTGTATTTCACTGTAATGGTTTCTGCGGTCACCAAATGGGAGACTGGTATCATGTGCTGTTATTTCCAGGAATGCTGAGGCATTTTTCTAGCACCTTGTTGAAAGTTTTTTGTGCCACAAGAAACCAGGGCCCGTATCCCTAAAGAATCTTTGTGCAAAAAGTGGCTCCTAGCGGCCAAATTCTAAGAAAATTCTCAGAGTCATGACGTTTTCTTAGAATTTCCCCTAAAAGTGACACGACAATCCCAGTTAATATAAAAGCTATTCCTCAAGATTCCTAGCGCTTAAAAGGGCTCCTAAGGCGAGATCTGCTAAGAGCAGGGAAGAGGACTTTTAGTGGCTTAGGAGTTCCCCTAAGCAGCTGCACAAAATGGCCAACAGAAGAGGCAAGAGAGATGTCCTGCAAACACTGGATGACAGGGAATTATTGAGATGCTACAGATTGGATCGTGCAGGAATCATGTTTGTGGTGGATCTCCTTAGAGATGCAATTACTTCACCAACTCGACGCCACAACGCTATTACACCGGAGACGAAAGTAATCACAACCCCGAGGTATTTGGCAACCGGGAAAATGCAACAATGCAGCAGTGATGACTTGGGTCTGCAATCACAGACATTGCTAAAAGCTGAGCCGTGTTACCCTCGTTAAGACCACACTGGACTTGTAACGTTGTGATTTCTACTTCATTAAGGACAGCCCCTTGAGATAGGCCATCTTGTTTTCAACGGGGTCCATATGGGAGTGAAAGTACAAAATATGCCAGCTAGGATATTTATATGAGCAAATAAGACATGAATCATTATTTGAACAGGGTGTAATGAGTTTAAGTTTTCACATATTTTAGATTCTAATGGCTATAACCCCTACAGCTTACTATTCATTTTCCAGATATTTTCTTGAATGTGAAATATTATTTACAATTACAGTCAGCATAAGATTAGAGTATATAATATGTTTATTGATTTGAGGGTACATCCTTTGCTCATTATCACCAAAAGCTCATTTCCATCAAACTTGTAGGATCAACCAATCACGGCTTTTGAAATGATGACTCATACCTAGCAACGGGGTCAACCACACCTCCTCACTAAGATAGGATTTTCCATCCATTCCTTGCTCAGAGTTCACTGAAAATGTTCTGGAATCACTTCTAAGCTAAAACTCCTGGCAAGGAATTTTTAGGTTAAGTTAGGAGCTCTCTGAGAGGATTCTCAGAATCTTTAGGGATACGGGCCCAGATCTGAAGGCAAAGGTGTATCCAACCTGATACTAATGTGGAGTTATGTAAGGACAAAAGGAGAGGTTATCACATTTTCCAACTTTAATCTCAGCTTCACTCAACTAGTTTCACAAGGCGGCAAAACCTAGAAACATTATTCCTCCCCCGAACACCCAGCAGGGTCTCATACTAGTCCAGGACCCTGGGCTTTTTGCAAATGGCCGGAACGACTGAACCTGGGAAGCGGAGAAATTGTAGAGGGAGTCCTAGCCCGAGTATGAGGCCAGTGTGGGCAGCCAGGAAAGGCTGAAGAAAACTCAAGCTCCGGAGGTCAAGTCCGGCCGTGGTGGGGGGCCTGGGCCGGTGATGCATTGTTCTCGATGGGTGTGAGTGGAGTCTCCTGTTGGTCCGCCACACTAGTAAGGTGTAACTAAGTAGCTGGTAGTAGTATTTGGTAATTTAAAAAAATACATTTTAAAAAAGTGACTACTTTTTTGATTTTTGGGACATCATTTATAGTATAATTGTTTTAAATTCATCCTTATACCTTGCAGTCTTTTCAAAAACTGGATTTATTCCTATTGGAACTTAAACTTTTAGAGGTTGTCAGGGTGCTATAACATAATTTGTCACTAGAGGACAGCATCTTCCTTTTTAGTAACATTTACCAGGCCAAAGGAAACACCCTGTAAGTCAGAGCTCATTGAACACTATTGTTATTTTTTATTTTTTTGGGGGGGTCGTTTTTCCCATTGCTTTTTAGTGGATAGTAACCTGAAAAAATATCTCCATTCAGATGATAAACACAGTATTTCCTTTCTTAAGAAAAAAAAATTACATAAGGGTGTTCTCTCAGAGGTGGTTATAAGTCAGCACGATCTCAGTGTCCTGCTGACATATACTTCAGCTTGTTTCTTGTTGTAACACCAAAGCTGTTATGCAAACATTTGTTGTGTTCGGAAGGAGATTTCCAGGCCTCAAAAAAATCAGGGTGCGCTATTGTCTTAAAATGTATGTAGATTACAGGCTGTTGTACACACACCCACACTCTTTTTTTTGTTGAATAAAGATGTAAGGTGAAACTATTGGCTGCTCAAATTTTCCTTTATGGCTGCACAGACATCTGATGTAATCATCCTTTTGTGCTCGCTAATGAGGATGAGCACCAACATGGAAAGCTGGCTTTGATGTCAAAGGAAACAAAGAGGGCTGATAGCGCTTCAGCGATGCTTTTATAAAAAAAGGTAATTTGTGTACATTTAACACTCCTACATGCAGTCCTGTAGTCCACATATGGACCATTTTATCGAAGCATTAACACAAGCAAAAATATATCTTTAAATTGAAAACGTGAAGGTTTCAACAAATTACTTCAAATCTCATCCCAGTTGACCTGATTTTGAAACAGGCCTCATTTGAATGTATTAATGAGATGGACTTCATTGCTACTCCACAAGGGGGAGGTGTTGGGCTCAGCGTGGCATTTTTTGCTCTTCAGTCATCACTTCATTAAATAAAGCCTCGCACAACCGCCATACCAAATCACTTATCGTCAGCATTTAGAGAGTCACACAATGACAGATGAGAACATGGCCTTTGTCTGTCTTTCGCCGATTAACGACACAGTTCTAGCGTACAAATCACTACCGATGCATCCTCGTGGACCGATTTTGTCAGTCGTCAGGCAAGTGGGGTTTGTGGATAAACCAACACGTTCCCAGCCCAAAAATAAGCCCTCTATGTCTCCTGCTTTGAAATGGGATCTTAAAAACAAGAGCTTGGCCCAGCCACACTCTTTAATTAGGGAGGCCCACAGATGCCTGCATTCTCCCCCACCCACACATACATACACATAGAAACCACACATACACACACACACAAGTTACAGAAAGACAGGAGAGATCAAAGAAAAGAACACACAGTATATAGTAGTTTGTGTATTTAGAGCAACCCCCCCCCAGAAATGACAAGTAGCAAGTGTTGTTCTTTTTTTTTATGCTGAACTGATGCTGCGTGTGCACTAAATGCCTTAAATGCTGCCTCTCCCAGACCTTGTTGGCACACACATTGGTTTCTGTGTGCGTGAATGAGCTGGCTGTCATTTTCTATCTATGCGCTTTTTCAGTAATGTGTCACATGATCAGTGAGGCAGCCCTAGCCAGCCTTTATCATGCTAATGTTTTTCAATTTTCCTGCACAAAGAGCATACATAGCTCATACAAAAGATGGCTTCATACCGACCCGTAACTCTCCGTCTCTATTAAAGTGTGAGTGTGTTTGGGAGAAACACAAGAGTCCTGTTTTAGTGGCCAGAAAAAGCCATTTCTTTTCTGATTCAGCTACTGGGTTTCACACACGGACCGTACACTCAGCGGACGTGTACATGCACAAACAGAGCCACACGTGAGTTGATACACTCAAACTGAGAAAACACACAAATGCAGACCCTTATACTCATCCTCACAGCTGGTTGTCCCTCTGAATGCGAGCAAGTGGATCTTATCACTGGTACATACACAAACACAAGCACGCACACAAATTCACTTTCTTTCTTTCCTCAGCTCGCTCTCTCTCCTCTCTCAGCTGCCTGTCCTTGTTCAATCCCCAAATAATCACATCCTCTCAGCTTGCTAACAAGGAAGCCCAATCAAGAGATCAATGCCTTTTTTCTTTTTCTTTTTTTTTTTTTGCTCTCTTTATTCTGTCTCTTTCCCTGAATCTTTTCCCTTCTGCTTCAAACAACAAACATAATTTACCCATTTATTCTAATTTGGGTTTGTTCTTTCCTCAATAAGTACACAGTCAATATATAAAAGCCAATATCTTGGCAATTAGCACTGTGTACAGCTCACTTGCAAAAGCAATGAACCGAGTAAGCGAGGTTTGGGAATAGAGCGTTACTGGGAATAGGGAAGAATCAACTGCATGTTCTGCATGAATGAAACAGCGATATGTTTGCATTTTATGCTGATTATTATGTTGATGGCTTTGTTTAATGTCTCGATTATTATTCACCGTGTTGCGTTACAAACTGAGGTGGCCACTCTTTGGAAATAGAGTGAAAATGATTCATTAAGCCAAATAAAGAGCTGGAGCGAGTTAGATAGTGAGATATCAAATACATCAAACACGCTTGGCTGTATTCTTTTATTTGACTCTGAGCGTTTGTTTGCTTTACATCATGCATGATTTTTTTTACTATGATTTTTATTTTTTTGTAACAATCAGCCATAAAAAGAATATACAGACCATTTGTCCTATAAAAACACAGCTTGCTGAGAGTCGACCTAGCTCCAGGCTATTGTATCTAATAACACATACACACAGACACATACACAGATGCATGCATACATGCGGCAAATTCCCTTCTCCCTTTGAATAAATCAGCACATGAAGCATATAATTCTCAATGTAGGGGCAGTTTAAGGGGGCATTATGGCCCATTTTAAAATCTCATTAGCAGGGCAGCTGCACTTTGCACCCCATGCTGGTGATTGGGGCTCTCTTTTTGTTTTGTTTTTTGTACTCGGGGACCCATGCAGAATCCCTTGTCCCACGCCCACCATCTTCCCCATTCTTCATCCTCAAAATAACATCAGCAGTGACACCCTCAATAGCAAAAACCAGGGGGCAGACGGCCACATACAGTGTGTATACAGTAGTGAGCGCACACACTGGGTACATTTACATCTTCCAATTATTCCCCCTCAGAGGGAACTGACATATGATATTTCATAATCGCTGTGAAGCCCAGAAAAGCGTGCAACTTGTACTTGAATGCCTAAATTGGAATTTGTCGGCATTGTTATGTAACAATAAATAAACCCTCGACCCTTCATTTGAGATAGATGTCATTATGCCAGCATTTTGTTATAACTTACATTTGTGGAAGCTATAATAACAAAGGAAGCAAGGAGAGACTAACAGAAAATCCAAGAGGTCTACCACAAATAATCTCTTAAATGTAAAACAGGTAAGGTGCAGTCCAAAATTAAATTTAAAAATTGCCGTTAGTCACGTTTATGTTATTATTTTTCCTGGCAAAATATTTTACCAGCACATGATCACAGAAAAAAAAATCTACACCTGGAATAGCAGAAACATTTTAGATAAAAACATTGATATACTGATTCATCTTGATTGAAATGGCCAGATCTTCATTCTATCTTGTAGTCATTATTGTAAGAATCATATAAAGATTGTGTTGAATTAGCAAAATTGTTAAAAATGTACCCCAGGAATTTCATTCATTTTTCATTTTCTACTTTCTGGTGAATTTTAAACCACTAATTTTCACTTTTTTCCACCACAATAGCTTCATGTGTAGACACAATAGTCAGGCAGTGAAAAGCAATCTGGATCATTTTCAGATAATTATTTTCTACATTCTTACTTAATATTACGCATCAACACATATCTGACATATATCTGTGTTGACAGTAATAGTAAATTGCATAGCCTGTAGCCTGGCTAACACCAGGCTACTTTAGTCTCTTTTGTTTGGGAATGTAACGTCTTTAAATATGCCACCTAATGCGCTCGGTGATATTTTAAATCACATTCACTGATTTTCAAACCTTTCAACAGTTCATGTTCAAAAATTTCTCGCAAATTTAAAAAGCATCACATAATTGTATTTTCAGGCACATGCAAACAGCGTGACCGAAGACGGCTGAAAACTAGATGAACACACAATATTATCTTAAGACTAGTTAGCAAAATAGCAACAACATTTCAAAACTTGAAAAACATTGTTGGGATCCCAGTGTACTTGGTTTTCAGACTTTTGAGGGAAAATAATTCTCCTATTTTCTCCCTTATGGGTCTGCTGTTGTTATCAACCTGCCCGTGTGTGCACAGGCCAGATGAGAGGCTGTGCAGTTAGTGCCTGAGATCACAACATGGTGTGTACTTGTGTAAGGTAGGCATAATTAAATTCACCACAAAAAATTCAGTCTTTGTGCTAGCCCATAATAGATATTTTGCAGAAGAAAAAAAGACTGAATCTGATAACTGATAAATAATGTTATCAGTGTTATAAATAGTGTGTTTCTTTCCTCCCCCCTGGTCAATTCCTCTGTCTTTTCCCCTCTTTTAGAGGAAATGTAAACCTATATCCTTCATGTACCCTGTATCCTCCAGATATAAGAGAAACTTTCCCACAGATTGATTTCCTTTTCTTTTGTCGCTCCAAAAGCGACAAAAGCTTAACTCTTCAACTATAACTGCAACTACTAACCTTCTGTTGCATTTTGCTTTTTTCACACCATGACACTCAGTTTCCAGCTGGTCCTTAACAATGCTCCAGCTCGATACGAAAAACTGTTCATGGAAATATTAATTTCACACCTTGTCTGAGAGGATTCAGCTCGTTCCATTCACATTGAATTTTAGTGCAATTTAGTGCTTTTTAGTGCAACAATAGATCTGAAATAGAGGAATTTGCACACCTCTGCTGCACGGTGGCTGACATGCGTGGTAAGGGTAAACATGTTAGGTGACGGGTACACACCTTTGGGCATATTTCTGGCATTCTCTCGGTACAATATGCAATGAAGGGTGAGGTAGAGGTGGCAGTGTTTGCAGGAAAGAAAGAAAAAAAAACCTCCCTCGCTGTCAAAATAATTCAGTGAAGTGTAGAATTTAGCAGTGACTATTTTTAAACTGGGAAAAACCTCACAGCCTGTACTTTAAGAGAAGGTCATGCGAGGCAAAATGGAGAGGTGCCATGAATGAGGCTCTGGCAGATGTGGAGCTGTTGTTTGGTTTCTTTTTCTCTCTCTGTTTCCTTTCCTTACTTCCTTCGTTACCCGTATCACCTCACCCCACCCCCAACTCAACACGTGTGAATATACCGCTTACTGAAACTGCCAGAAATGATGAAGTGAAACCCCAGAAAACACTCCTGTCCATTCTTTTGGAGTAAATTAAACATTTTTTGATGAAGTTAGCTGTCAAGCTAACACACAGTTTTTTGTAAAAATTTGTTGGGGTTTGGCAAAAATGGCTGTTCAAATGGGAGGTACACTGTTTGCTCTCTGGTATTCCGAGTCAATATTGCCTCAGCGGTTACTGCTGTATGCCAACAGAAGGACTGTGGGAAAAAAATAAGTAAATAATGGTTTTAAAATCACTCGGTGTGCTGAGACCTTGAGTTGCAAACGCTATTCTGAGAATTCACGTGTCAGCGGTGTCAAAGTCATACATCTTCAGAAAGCTGACATTTTCTTTGTTCAAAAAATACTAATTTAGAGATTTTCACTTCCCTCGTTAGATGACACTATTAAAATCATCAGTGTTAAGAAGCTATGAGGTCTCAAATTTCTTTTCTGAAGTGCTTTCCAAGGTTAATCAAGGCTGTCTTTGTATAAACTTCAAATGTATACAAAATCTAATGTAACCCACAGGCTGATTTTGATGGTCAGGTGCACTAATAAAGGGGTAATGTCACCAGATGACATTTGAGGAACTATAGCTTTGTTTTCTTAAGCACTTGCAATGATTTTATTCCCACACGCGCCTCATCAAGCTTCTGTGTTTCCTCTCCCCAGTAATCTGCTGCATGTCCTTGCGACTGAATGTTAAAGAAAAAAAAAGATGAAAAAAGGAGAACATCAGATATCTGTGCGGCTGTGTCCTCCCTACACCGGATCCAGCTAGATGGACTGATAGATGTGAGGCTGACAGAGAGTATACGCCCCAGACAGGATATTAGAATGGACGTTTCCTTCTTCCGTATGCCACAGGCAGGGCCCTCTCCCACTTGTCTTCTCTGCAGAAAGAAACAGAGGAAAGATAAAGACATGAGCAGAGCTGACAGGCTGTTGGAGACATGATCCCCTTCGCTGTTTGCATCTTGAGACGGTTTCTGATTTGATCCTTAGAGGATGATCGTGATAGGGGCTTTTTTAGGTATGTGGACAACAGATGGTAAGGGATGATGCAGATCTCTGTGTCTGAGGTGGTTGGAAGCTATTTGATGGCAAAGAAGGCTATTTGTCTTGTTTTAATTTAACCTTTATTTAACCATGTTGCTCCAGTGCGATAAGGGATCTTTTTATCCAAGGAGAGGGGGTCAAGATACATTTACGGCCAAAGAAAAACAACAACAGACCCTAAGAAAATGCAAATTTTAAACAAAGTCACATGAGAGGTGAGGCAAAATATGGAACACAAAAGCAAAAGGTCTGTCTTTCCTAGAAGCAGCAAACATCCATGAACATGCATGTTTGTCTTACTTACCCACCAAGAGCTGGATTTTTTATAGACAGTTGTTTAAGAGAAATCATTGAAATCTATCTGAATTTGAAAAACACTGCATTCATTTGGATTTTTGTCTGTTCAATAAACAATTATGCAAGTTTCCAACATATGTCCAACAATATCTTGCATGTATTAGTGGGTGATTCCCAATATGAGCTTGTGTGCATGCATGCACATATGACCCCTTAGACCTACATACTTAAGCTGCAGTGGTACTTCATGTGACACGTGTGCATAAGTGGATCATGCATCTTTACCATCACTGGCTCACTGCAGCTCCTTCACCTACTGAATACTAAGTTGTCCTAATGAACTACACTAACAGGCACTGTCCTTTTTCCTTTTTTTTAACATGACCTCATTAGCATGTAAAAGTGAACCCATATGTGTGTGATGTGCCCTTGCATGTGAACTGAAACAGAATTTACATAGTTAACAAGCAGCTAAGCGTGAATAAAACATGTGAACCGTAATGCAATGGGCAATATCGTGCAACATATGTCCTGACTGGATGAACCTTGATCCTCTCTGCCTCACTTCATTAGGACCTGGATCAGAACACCTCAGTGCCCCCAGAGCCAGAGCTGAAACTGCTTTCTTTTTACAGGGAGTGCAGAATTATTAGGCAAGTTGTATTTTTGAGGAATTATTTTATTATTGAACAACAACCATGTTCTCAATGAACCCAAAACACTCATAATATCAAAGCTGAATGTTTTTGGAAGTAGTTTTTAGTTTGTTTTTAGTTTTAGCTATTTTAGGGGGATATCTGTGTGTGCAGGTGACTATTACTGTGCATAATTATTAGGCAACTTAACAAAAAACAAATATATACCCATTTCAATTATTTATTTTCACCAGTGACACCAATATAACATCTCCACATTCACAAATATACATTTCTGACATTCAAAAACAAAACAAAAACAAATCAGCGACCAATATAGCCACCTTTCTTTGCAAGGACACTCAAAAGCCTGCCATCCATGGATTCTGTCAGTGTTTTGATCTGTTCACCATCAACATTGCGTGCAGCAGCAACCACAGCCTCCCAGACACTGTTCAGAGAGGTGTACTGTTTTTCCTCCTTGTAAATCTCACATTTGATGATGGACCACAGGTTCTCAATGGGGTTCAGATCAGGTGAACAAGGTGGCCATGTCATTAGTTGTTCTTCTTTTATACCCTTTCTTGCCAGCCACACTGTGGAGTACTTGGACGCGTGTGATGGAGCATTGTCCTGCATGAAAATCATGTTTTTCTTGAAGGATGCAGACTTCTTCCTGTACCACTGCTTGAAGAAGGTGTCTTCCAGAAACTGGCAGTGGGACTGGGAGTTGAGCTTGATTCCATCCTCAACCCGAAAAGGCCCCACAAGCTCATCTTTGATCATACCAGCCCAAACCAGTACTCCACCTCCACCTTGCTGGCGTATGAGTCGGACTGGAGCTCTCTGCCCTTTACCAATCCAGCCACGGGCCCATCCATCTGGCCCATCAAGACTCACTCTCATTTCATCAGTCCACAAAACCTTAGGAAAATCAGTCTTGAGATATTTCTTGGCCCAGTCTTGACCCATTTTGTCAAAGGAAAGGACGTTGCCTAATAATTATGCACACCTGATATAGGGTGTTGATGTCATTAGACCACACCCCTTCTCATTACAGAGATGCACATCACCTAATATGCTTAATTGGTAGTAGGCTTTCGAGCCTATACAGCTTGGAGTAAGACAACATGCATGAAGAGGATGATGTGGACAAAATACTCATTTGCCTAATAATTCTGCACTCCCTGTATATTGTAGAATAAAAATTATTTAAAAATCTCCATGTGAGGGGACACACCATTTGCTGTAACCTTTTTCAGCCCCTACTGTGTGGTGGAGTTAAATATGGAGTAATTTGGTGTTGCACTACACAGGAAAGGGTTTGCCAAGATCTAATATACATATGGAATTACTGTTTGTCAAATCTGGATACAGACTAAGCACATAAGTATTTACAGGGTAGACTTGTTAGATGAGTATGAATTGACAGGAGAGCAAAAGCACACCAGGCAACTGTTTCCTCTCTCCATTATCTTGCTAGAAAACCTATCCAAGAATCCTGTGTATGTGCGCAGGTAAAACGCTGACAAGGGTAGTTTATTTTAGTGCGCAAAACTGGATCAATATATAATTTCTTGATATGTATTATATGCAAGTATGCAGTTATTTATATTCATTAGCCCAGGAAAGCCCAGGAGTCGTCTCCACAGGTTAAGGTAACAGAATTGGGGTAAATCTGCACAATATTCAATTTTAACAGTTGGCCATCAGACAAAAAAAGAGAAAGCGAGTGAGAGAACAAGAATAATATATACACTGAACAAAAATATAAACGCAACACCTTTGTTACTGCTCCCATTCCCCATGGGATGAACGTAGAGACCTAAAATTCATTCCAGATACACAATATAACCATCCCTCCCAAACAGTGGTCACAAATCAGTCCAAATGTGTGGTAGTGGGCACATCTGCCATATTGAGATAATCCATCCCACCTCACAGGTGTGCCACATCAGGATGCTGATCTGACATCATGAGTAGTGCACAGGTGTACCTCAGACTGCCCACAACAAAAGGCCACCCTGGAATGTGCAGTTTTTTGCGCTATTGGGGGTCTGGGGACCCAGAACCGGTCAGTATCTGGTGTGACCACCATTTGCCTCATGCAGTGCAACACATCGTCGCATGGAGTCTATCAGATTGTCAATTGTGGCCTGTGGAAAGTTGGTCCACTCCACTTCAATGGCTGTGCGAGGTTGTTGGATATTCGTGGGAACTGGTACACGCTGTCGTTTGTGCAGAAATTGTTTGGTTGTGTAAACCAATTGTTCCAGCAGCTGTCTGGGTGGCTGGTCTCAGACGATCTTGGAGGTGAACCTGCTGGATGTGGAGGTCCTGGGCTGGTGTGGTTACACGAGGTCTGCGGTTGTGAGGCCGGTTGGATGTGCTGCCATATTCTCTGAAACGCCTGTGGAGACGGCTTATGGTTGAGAAATGAACATTCAATGCACGGGCGACAGATCTGGTTGACATTCCTGCTGTCAGCATGCCAATTGCACGCTCCCTCATTGCTTGTGGCATCTGTGGCATTTTGCTGTGAGACAAAACTGCACATTCCAGGGTGGCCTTTTGTTGTGGGCAGTCTGAGGTACACCTGTGCACTACTCATGATGTCAGATCAGCATCCTGATGTGCCACACCTGTGAGGTGGGATGGATTATCGCAATATAGCAGATGTGCCCACTACCACACATTTGGACTGATTTGTGACCACTGTTTGGGAGGGATGGTTATATTGTGTATCTGGAATGAATTTTAGGTCTCTACGTCCATCCCATGGGGAATGGGAGCAGTAACAAAGGTGTTGCGTTTATATTTTTGTTCAGTGTAGTATAGTATATATGAAAATAGCTCCACTGAAATAAAGAAAAGCACAGTACTTTACTGAGGTAATGTACTATGAAAATGTCAGGAGGGAAAAAGGAAAGGAACAATATAACAACAAGCAGCATCGCCTCTTTTTTTCTACCAATGATCGTAATGACACTTGAGAACATGGCTTGCATTTGTTGGGGGTTGGCTGTGGTTGTGCTGGGCAATGTCTAGGTATGAAGTTACAGCAGGTCAATTTTAGGGGCAAAAAGGGTAAAAAAAAGGGGGGGGGGATTAGAAATAATAGTGAGAGATTATTCACAGAGCTGAAAGAAAGTACTTAAGGTCTCTTTTGCGTTGTTCTAGCTGCATCTCTCAACCTTCTTCAGACACGGTTCCATAAGCCAAGGCATTTGTGGTTAGTATGGTATGGTCCCTGTTTCATATATATGCTCTGTGAATGCATGGGCCAGACTGAGTAGACAAAGCCAGTCTTCCAACGCCAGCAGGGCTGTTCAAACCCTGTCGGTCTTTCCATCCACAGAAATTCTGGAAGAGTTCCCAGAGTTACAGTAAGCTGAAGCCGAAGTGATGACTTCACACAGAAACGATCTAATTGGGGAGCTGACAGCTATATTATGGTTAAATCCCCTGTGAAAAACCTTTGGCTTTAGATTGTGGATCAATGTGACAGAGTCAGAGCAAGCATTAAAAACTGGGGTGGGTTGTATGTAAGAGGATGGAGAGGTAGTGTGTCTGTGAATGGGCAATCACACGCGCAGTCCCTGACCATGCCACCAAATACTCACGGCAGGGTCCAAGGTAAACACAGCTGTGAAATATCCTGAGTGACTTCACAAATGACAAATCTGTATTGGTGCAAGAGGCAACTGCTAAGCTGTCAGTCCTTCAAACCTCTGTCTGTCTGACTGTTTATCTGACTCTCCGTCTTTGCCAGAGGGACAGTAGCAGCCAACTGCAAACAGAATGCAGTGACTGTATACAAATGAAAGACGGCAGCAAATCAAGAAGGATGACAGAAACAATGACAACATGCATGATTTGGAAGTATTGTATATTTGGCCTCATCCATCCATCTGCATTTATTCTCCATTTGGGCAAGCTGTTATTTTGATGCGCTTTGCTGCTTAGAAGAGTGTGAAATACTGTGGGACAGAATTCATCCATGTGAAAGGAATAGACAGAATTGGGCTTATATATTTGGTGATGATTGCTATCTTTTACTCCAAATATGTATTCAATTATATGTGTGGATGGGCTGCTTTGAACATATAGGGGTTGCAACTAAATATAAATACACATTTGAGAATTTAGCATATTTCTGTTGATATTTTTAGTGTTATTCTTTCATTTCCCTCCAGAAAGAATTGCACAGTTGCATCAATCAAGACAACTGATTTCTCGTCACTTTATTTGTCACCTGTTGCAGATGGATGCTAAGGCTGCTGGGCTAAGGTCAGTATGCACTCTTTATCATCACTCTGGGTTCCGGACAAGCTTTGCGTTAGCATGCTGTCTGTGCTGATGCTTGCAAAGATCTAAAGTTGTATTTGCAGTATAATGCGATTTTTTTTCTCTCCTGAACACAGCTGGCACTTTATCATCATACTCTTATCCTTTTGAGCAATAAAAATAAAAATACTTTCCAGATCTCGACTTCAAACAAACCTTGTTATTGTAAAATTGCACCAAGGAGCTCTGGCACATGTAGCAATACACAAAGGGTGATTTGGGCTACTACACGTACGTCCTTCAAGGGGACTCCAAGCAAGCTAGAAAGCTGAGTATCTCCGGTGTCTGCAGCTGTCCTTGTGCACATTTGCAAGTGGGTATAATTTCGGCCTTAGGCTTAGGCTTAAAAAGGTTTGTAACCTTTTTAAGAGTGCAGCTTCCTTTGGAGAACAAAAATATTGCACTGCGCTTTCCCCCTCACATGCCTAGAATGACAAATTTATGGAGTGCATATTACTGTATTCAAAATCAAGACAAATTATCTAAAAAGGGTGAAAATTTTAAATGGAACTGGCCAAAAGGCATCTCTCATTTTCTCATTCTCTTCTATTTTCCCTCTCTGCTGTGAATGTGAACACAAGGCTACAGATACACCGAGGTTGTTCCCAATCTTACAGTTAAGAGTTCAGCTAATGTTGACTTATGTCTAGCAGTTATATAGACTCAACATGCAGTTGGCCTTGGTTCTCAAATAGTTCACAGCAATTATGTGAAAGGAAGGGATTAAATAGAATTATTATCGGCCTCAATAAAAAGGCCATTTTTCTTAACTGTTGACTTAAAACTATTCTCAAATATTCATAACATTTATAGAAGTAAAATCCATAGTTAGAGTCGTCTACATTTAAAAGTGTGATTGCTTGGTTGCCCCATGCTGAGCTGTGATAGCAGAATCCTCCCCAAAAATGTGCTATGCCAATTGGAATCTTGTGACTTAGAGTATATTGCCAGGGTAGGGCTTTTAATATTCTCTGCCAATAATCTACCGTGCTACAAAACAACAACAACAACAACAACAACAACAAGGAAATAAAAGTCAAGAAATGCAAAAACTCTGTTTTCCTTTCCTAACTTTTACTATATTTGTTTGTCACTTTCACTGTCCTGGAGGGGTCCACTGCAGGTGTAGGAATATTGACTTTGGCGCTGCTTTTCGTTGTTTTCTTCTTGTCAGGAGGTGTTGAATACCCTCAGAGTGAGTGCAGAGGAGGAAGCCAGGCAGTTTTTTTTTCTTTTTTCCCCCACTCAGACATAACATGCCCAAAGCACATCAGTGCTGTCCATGTCAATAATGTCAGACCGAAATGGTCCTTGACTGGTCAAGAAGAGATTAAGTTTGACCACATTCTGGGGAGATTATGCTCTGAATTATGCAGATATATTCCTGTGCCTAAGTTTTTAATAGTAACAGTTTGGACCGACACTGGAGGTTGGAGCAAACTCCAGTTAGTTATAGCTGTGACCTGTCAAAACAGCAACTAATGAACTACAACGACTGTTACAATCGCCCCTGTCCACACAAGTTTTATGACTTCACAAAAGGCAAAACATCCCTCTCAGATTGTGTTTTATAATTTGATAAATTTACTGTACACCATTAAAATTTTGCTTAAGATGGATTATCATATAAATTCAGAGAGTCCCACCGTCAAAAAGTTGTATTTTTCAGTCATGGCCACAATTAAACATTTTGCTATATCTTTAAATGCACTTTCATATTTGGTTATGAAGGTGTGTGTGTGTGTGTGTGTGTGTGTGTGCGTGTGTGTGTGTGTGTGTGTGTGTGTGCGCACACTGTTGATTGAGTCACATCCAGCATTGCTGCTGTGGGTGCAAAACAGCCTCCGGTATTAGCATGTATAAACAGGCTTATAAATGGAGCACTATTTGGCTGTTCATTTTCATCCTCTTAACAGTAAACAAGGCGGAACAGGCCCTGACACCCTCAAATAAATACAGACCAACACACGCAAATTCAGCCGCAGCGAGGAGCCGAGGAGGCTTGTTTGAGTTAAGGTCAATCCTGTTTAGATTGCTTTCGTCATATGCATTTTCTTTCTTCTCTTCTGCCCAGGAAATCATTTATTCATTTATTCTGAAATCTGGCGTTGTAATGAATTTGACTGTGTTTATTTGTGCTTTACGATTGTACTTTCGGTGTACAAGCGAGGATGGCGGTGGTGCGGGGATTTGCAAAGGAATGAGCAAAGTGGATGCACTCACATGCAGAGGTGCACTTGGCAGCGGCTCATGTAAATATACAATGTATTGTAAATTATGTGAGAAGTGATTCTGTCATATGCCCCTGTCGGTCTTGAGATGGTTTATTAATTTATGTTTCAAGCCATCAGAACTCTGGCTGGGAACAAAACCAAAGAGGAAGCCGACAGCTGACCTTCAGCATTAACTATGAACACTGCTATTAAGTAGGTCATGCAGGGTTTTTTTTTTTTAGCAAATAAATAAATTCATAAATGATTTAAAAAAATCTTTATATTTGCTTGCAAAAAAGTTGATTCTGTTCATCTGGACGTAGCGATTTCAGTGGGAGAACATCATCCAGGCGATTTCTTCAGATTTCCTTACCTGGATGATTGAGCGTGCATCGAGACTTTATATCTGCACGTTTTTTGAGGTCAGAGGAGACCTGCAGTGTCTCCCACTGCTAGCGGAATAAAATGAACATACAGTAGAACGACTAGTGGCAGCTGTTTGGAGGAAACTTTGTGCTTCCTATCTCACACAAAATGTTAAACAGATAAAGCAAAAACAAGTCGCTGGTAAAAAGCCTGTAGCAAGCTAAAGGCCTAGATAGCAAAGCTAGAAGGCCAATAATGGATCCATCATTATGCAAATGAATAAAAACTGTTACAAAGTAGTTACCTCTACCGTTACTGGGTTACAAATAGAGGCACAAATTCACTACCATTTGGATTTACACTTCAGTGTTAGACTGTACGAAGGATTATACTGTCACAACTGTACAGGCTGAATTGCAGTTAGACACCAAGCAATGCATCTGACACTTTCAGCAGGGAAAATTTACAGCATGCCTCTATTGGCTGTGGTGTCTTGTTTTTAATTACACCACACAAAAGGATAATGGCGAGTGTCAAAATGGTGGACAGGTTATAAATAAGATCCATTCATTAAACACTATCAGTCTTTTCTGAAGGAGCCATCTAGACGAGAGCACTTGAGACAATGCAGCATATCATTGTGATAAGTCCCATCTTGGCTTTTTAGCGCTTTGCTGAAACAAAGACCGGATTAAGAGCATGGATTGGAATGGTAAATCACAGTCAAATACATTTGTTTCTCTAACACGGCACAGTCTCCAAGCTCCCTGCAGCGACCTACTCTGAGTTATTTATGATGTCGAAATTAATCTCACTTAGCGCGATGGGCTCTCGAAGAGGGGCCCTCCTTCTGAGTCAGTTGCTGCGCAAGGGATGAGAGCGAGATTGAAGACTCGAGAGAGAGCGCAGAGCCACCAAGGACTTATTCAAATCCTCCCTCATAGATTAGCAATCGCAGCTTGACAAGCCGCCCCGCAACTTATTATTTATTTAATTTTTGAAAATCGAAGCCGTTCCTTACTAACATGTCAGAGACAGGGGGGTAATCCGTTTGGAATTTACGAGTGATGAGACAGGAGACAAACTCGACGACATGTCACAGAGTAACCGAAGCTGGAGGAAGTAAAATATGCAAATGAGGCCTGCATGCTTTAAATCAGCTGTCTTTTCCATTGCTGCTCTCTGGCATTGTTCCCCTATGATGGATAGAGGCTTTCGTTGCAGAGAACCATTAGTAGAACAAATGTTATGATTAATGATTACATAGGATACAAATTTGATTTTGTATTGATGCAATGTTGTTTAAGAGTACAGTCTGTTATTGGTCTCATTTTAGAAAAAACAAGATTTCTGCTTTGATTTTCACTTATCTGCGCGTTGAGGATCCAAGAATGCTTCAGCTTGGGCAGTGATGGTATAATTCGCAAGTAAATTAAAGCATTTATGAAAATGCAAACGTGACCTGAATTAAACTGGACACATTGTTTAGTGTTTTTACTCTTAAGACTTAACTCATTAAGACGATCTTTCTTCTAACACAAACAAAAAGGGACAAGGCCTGTCCGAGGGAATAAACACAGCCTTGCTATTAAAGCTTCCTCACTCGGACAGTGTTTTACACCAATAAATAACGAATGCAAGTGAATGCCGGGCATTTTCACATTTTCATGAATGCTTTCATTTATTTTAATTTATTTGAGTTATACCATCATGGTACCTTCTTATGAAAATTGCTTGCATAATAAGAGCCCAGCTGCTTCTACAGAGATCAAGAAATAGAATAAGATATGAACAGTGACAGCTAATTAACATGAAATACTCAATACAACAATATCTGTCACTGCGAATATTATACTAAGAGAGGTTTTGCTGAAATATGAGTTGGTGTAAACTCAAACTTGTACTGATTTCAGTTTCCTGTGTCAAGAGATGTATCTGCATGGACATTTCAGAAACATTGGCTAACCATCCATTCTAGATCGTCTTCAGCAGCATTACCTCGGTGTAGCTTAAACATTTTGGCAGGGAGGTAAAAATATGCTCTTGACCGCCCCGTTTCACTGCAACATCTTATCTCTGTCACACAACAGGCCTATGTTGACCCCAGAAGTCAAAAGGGGCTATTGTTTGACAGTTCAGTGGCAGGTGCAAGTAGGTTCTCAATGCTATACATATGTACATGTACAGTGCTGTGGAAAGGTCTTGAGCCAACCTTCATTTCTTTACATTTTGCTCGGAAGATAGGAAATTGATACATGCAGATATATATCGAGACCCAATACATGGCAAAATCATTTTTGTACAGTTGAACAATCTTGAAAATCAATATTTGGTATGACATCCTTTAAATACAGGTAATAAATGAATTACCATTTTAATTATTCAATGAAGTCTGAACTCTCTTAGGCAAGCCAAGCTTTCCTGTAATTTATTGAAGTAGTCTTCATGAATAGTTCTCTAGGCTTCTTGAAGGACATTCAGCTCATCTTTTGATGTTGACTGCAGACTCCAGATCATCCATCTCCAGATCATTCCACACTGCTTTAATATTGTTGAGGTCTATTGCTGAGGAATCTGGGTAGGCCAGTCCATGACTGATAGTGTTTGACTCTATGCTTTTCTATCCAGATGTGCTTTTGCTGCATTGACAGTCAATCCAACGCTTTCCACTTGGCACAATGGTTTTCCATGATGGAACAAAATCTCGCTGTGTTTGTCTGGGTTCATAATTCCATCAGTTTTGACAAGATCCCCAGCAACACTGACTGAATGCAGCCACACACTATGACACGGCCTCTACTGTGTTTTACAGCTGGCTTTAAAGTACAGCTGGCTGTAAACACTCACTGTTATTCTTGTCTTCGTATATATTGATGATAATTGGAACCAAAAATTACCATAACACTTGTTCCGATTACTCAGATTTTTTAAGGATATATTGCACACCATACCAAGATAAGCCATGTTATTGACTAATAGCTCTTTGGGAATCACCTCATAACTGCAAAACACTATTTTATGCCTATCAAAGTCTGTTATCTTTGGCATTTTTCATAGATTTAACTAAAGAAATTGGAACAAATTATATGGTTTTACAAGAGGCTGCTTGAATGCCAAACAAAATGCCTAAAGATTTACTTTAAAATTGTCTCTTTGCTAAGCTGTATACATAGACATAACACTGATTGACACTGATTCATCCCTTGAGGTAGGTGTCTTTTTATGCGTGAATGATTCAAAGGTCAGTGTTAAGTAGCTTAACACTGAAAACATTCCACTGAATAGAGTCAGGTATAAGGACTGGCCTGAAATTAAGTGAAAAAGCAGCCAATGTCCAAAGAAAAGCTTTAAAATACTTTCAGAAATCCTGGAGAACTATCACCCAAGACCACTTTAGAAATTACAAGAAAGTCTGGTTCCTTGGAAGAAATAGACAAAAAAGGCTCAAGACTGTGGACATTTAAAGAATGAGTCGTTAAATATAAACATAAATTTAGCACAAACATTCACTTGGACCCAATATGAACTGATTTAATTGTAGTACTTAAAGGTTTTTGTGATCTCACAAAAAGTAAGATTTTCACACAAATGTCAAGCATAATGAAATGATACAGTGAAGACATTTCCTAAGGTCAAAGGTCAGGTTCAGACAGATATAGATGTTGACTGAAAGTTTTCAGTTAGTTGTAGGCGTAAAACCTGGGCGGTAATACTATGACTACCCATGGAGCCAAAACAGCTAAACAAGAATAAACTGCATTTTTTAACTGCATTTTTAATACAGTGTAAATATCAGTGGGATATAATAGGTGATAATTTGTGAAAAAAACTAAAATAAAAAATAAATTTGAATTAAACACACCTCAGTTTATCTTGTAGAATATGTGTAGAAAAGGTCACCGTAGGCTGAATTCATTTTCAATGTCATACAAGACTCTGAAGGTTGTCAATGAACCAGCTGACTCATTATAGCTGGGACCCTTACAGACTCTGCTGGCATCATTTGGAGGCCTTAGCTCCGTGACATTTATAAATATTTGACAACAGATGAGTGGGCTCTGTTGGATGCCACTCGAAGGCCGCAGACAAATCTGCTAATAAAGCAAAGGCCATCAGCGATTTCTCAGTAAAAGACTGTGCTCAGTAAATGGTGGACGAGATTGTGATGAAAATATACATACAGACTTGGACACACACACACACACACACACACACACACACACACACACACACACACATGTACGCATACCAAGTAACAGTGTGCCACTTATCACAATCAGTAACAGAGAAAATGAAAAAGCAATTAGATCCTTTGTGAGCGAGTGCATTTGACTTGGCTGTGCTGTGACACTTGAGACAAAATGCAGCAAAAGTATGACTATGATCCTCACTTGCCAGATGAGCAAGCGTGTGTGTATGCATATGTGTGTGCATCAGCCTTGTTACCAGACAGCTGTTAACCTTCCAGGTTGAATGAAAAACAGGTGGTGGTGGGACCAAGTGCAAAAGCTTGGCTTGGAGGAAACACTAAAACTGTGCAATACCTGACGAGTCACCAATAACACAAAAAGTGTTTTGTAGAGGTGTCTTGAGCAATGGTGCTGTAACAACAGAAGCGCTGCACAATTTTGAAATTGTACATGGTACCACTTCTGCACATTATTTGTTTCTGCACACATTTGCTCCCTCTTTTATCCCTACTCCTTCTTATCACTATCTTAATCAGTGATTACTGTCCCTTTGTTCTTGTTCCCTTTCCCCCTTTTCCTTCCTCTCATTCTTCCATCCCCCTCTGTTTCTGTCCATCTGTATGTTGCTTTCTCTGCGTTGGCACGTGTATTGCCATTCCCCTGGTTGGTTCTTGGCCAGCTCCCCCACTCCTCTATTCTTGCTCTTGTTCACCCACCCCCACCTTCCTCGCCATCCTCTTCTTCTTCCCATTTCTGCATGTGTGCCAAGGTCTGGGGGGCTCGACACAGTGTTCAGCCCAGTGGCCTAAAAGTGAATACTTACGTAATTGCCAACTGTCTCCAATCATTAGGGGCAGCCCTTAAAAAAGATATGCTTCGCCGACAGCTGCGTCCCCTTGCCTTTGCCAGCCTTTCAGATCGCATTTGCTTTAAAGGGCTTGTCCGCATTATATTTAACCCCAAAGCGTTTTGTGCACCGCGGACAACAGAGGAAACGCATAAAGGATAAAATTTTTGAAGTTCTCCAACATAAAGTATGAAAACAGTTTCTCTCAACACGTCAAATGGATTAAGAATAACTGTGTCGATGTGTATTATTTCCCTGAGTAATGCTATGGATTTTGTGGCTTGACTGCTTACACTGTGTAAAATAACAACACACTAATTGCAATTTAAAGTGCAGCAATACAACAATATATTGCAAGCTTTAATACCAACATTGTTCGGTCGTCAACTAAGTTGCTACACTGGGATTAGGTAGAACCTTTGAGATCTTGCTCAGTGGATAAATTAATAAGGCAGGGATCAGAACTTTGGCCTTTTTTATACGCTTTCACAACTTCTGCAGCATACTATATAGAATAACAAAACCTTTGTTTCTGTGCTCCTGTGTGAATTCTTGATGAAATCCACAGACACATTGGGAGAAATTAAGGTTGAGATGTGTTCAGAAGAGACTCATTTGTTTATATTAACTACTGACAATTCCCTGCCAGTTCCTGCTTAGAGACGAACGTACATTTTATTTCCGTGCTTTCAGAGAGACCTCCCACAGTATGGTTAGTGACAGCTGGGTCAGGTCCCCACATATCGAGGACACAGCTGCCCTGCAGACATGTGCTCAGATGCACACGCGTGCGCACACTCACAGACAAACTCCCTTGCACCAGGCAAACAGGAACAGGAAAGCAGAGCATCTGAACAGCCTCGGAGCTGAAACATACAGCCACATTCCTCTTGTCTAACAAAAAGCATACATGCAAAAAGACATTTCAGATTAAAACAAAGAAGGATTAATTTAACCCTAAATCACCTGTTTTACTGATTTTTTTTCTTTTACAATAGAATAAGTTTAAAAAGTCCATTAAACTTTTCTGCTTAAAGTATATTTTTTTAAATATATATTTATTTTTAAAGTTGTATGTACAAAACCTGAACTCCTGCGTCTCCAAATTTAGATCCCTACTTCTCAGCATATCTCCTTGGCTGACAAACATATTGGCATGTTTCAAGCTGTTGTCCAAGAGAATGCTTGTACCCAAAACTAATTACCTGAAGCAAGAAGTCCTAGAATAACTCTTGCAATCAACTTTAATATGTTGCTATTCTCAACTTGCACAGAATAAATCCAGTGGCTTTTGACCAATACAAGTTGCAGTCAAACTTATTGAAAAAGCAAAAGTAATTCACTAGCTTATATTTTTCCTTTAATTACTGGTTGACACAATATAAGCATGTTTTTAAGAGAATACACATGTTAAGTTCTTAGATCCTGACTTTGGTAACAATAAGAGTGGAAAAAATAAATAACTGATATCATTGAAAAAAATAGAAATGTTCTTTCAGTTCTCATGTTGAGTTCCTATAAGGTGTGATCAGCTGATTTCAGTTCATGTGCTGGGAGGAGGGAAATAGTGTAGGAGCATCTAATTTTTTAAGGAGTGAAGATGTGGACATAGCTTTTATTATTAACGTGTGAAAGGACATTAGTGAAAAATGCAATGGTAAAATGCAGACTGCGTCAAGGACAGAATCAACTGCAGCGTGCTGCTAACATAGTATCAGCTCTTTGCTAATATCTGCACAGACAGCATGCTAACTCTGAGCTAGCAAAGAACCTGGAGCCATGTTAAGCTGAGTGGATACCAACCCCAGCCCAACATCCTGAGCTTCATCTTCCACAGTTAACAAAGGCTTGTTGTTACCTGTGCTTTGAAATCTATTTAGACTGGTTTTAAACCTTGCTTTGTGTCCAATGATTCATGAGTTTTACGTGGTTCTCAGCAGGTATCGTACCAACAGCAGTGGCTGCAGTGACTACTGTATACAGATATGCTACATATCCGGAGGGGAAAATTCTAGTTTTGTAAGTAAACTGTATATTTAGTTTTCTATTTTAAATTCTATGTCCATTACTTAAAAAAATTGCCTTTTGAAATCAGATTATTCTTTTCATTACACCTTATTTAATGAACAAGTGTGAAAAATACATCCTGAAAACATTCACATTTCAATAACTATTTATAAACAAGTTGAAAGTCCTTCAGAAAAATTACTGCAATTGCAGCAGTAAAATGGATCCATTGGACAAAGCCATAATTCTTTGAATCAAACAGTCAAGCTGTGATTAAAGTGCAGACATTCAGCTTTAATTTGAGCTATTTAACAAAATTATTGCATTAAATGTTTTGGAATTACTGCCCCTTTTATAGATAGTCCTTCTTTTTCATAGGCTCAAAATTAATTGGACAGTTGACTGACAAGCAGTCAGTCATGGAAACGTGAGGTCTGTTCTCTTGTTATTTCAGGACAAATGAAGCAGACATAATATCTGAACTTGATTCAAAGTGTTGAATTTATATTTTACATCAACTGGCCAAGTGGAAGTGTAGAGAGGCAAAACTGCAAAAATTCTGCTTTTTGCCCAACAAATTATAGACCAAATTATATACCTGTGTTTTCCTATATTAGTGTAATAAATAAATTCTGCTTCTAATGAAGAAACTAATGTATAGTCTCTAAACAAGATGTCAGGATTAAATTTACTCTACTTTTACCGTACATGCATCAGGAGAGGTAGTCAGAGTTTCGGGTGGCCCGAAACTCTGGCTGATTGGGACCCACACCCAGTTTCCCACCTTGGCTCAGGTGATTAGAGGATCATCAGGGGGTCCTTTTGTCCCTCTGTGGGGGGTCACTCCCACTAGGTTTATATCTGGGACTCTCCACCATTTGACCATAGAACTGAAGAAGCTTCTCGGATGAGAGGTGAAACGTCTTCAAGCAACTTAAAGAAGTCCAGACGCTTTCCTTGCAAGCTCCTTTGACTACGATGACCTGGATGACTGAGAACCTTCACAGACATATCAGGAGAGGTAGTTAATCTTTTTGTGTAACTGCAGATTCACAATAAACCAACTCATTTAAAGACAAACTGCATTTACTATACATATTTATTTATAGTAAATGAATTAAAATATTCTGTGTTTGAATGTCTAGTAGTTAACCTGGACTACTTGAATGTCTTTTAACAGAAAATCACATTTACTTTGCCTTCTTTCTGTTTTCTCTATAAAGAAATTGAGGTGAACTATTTTCAGGAGGTACTTGCTGATAAAAATCAGAAGTTTCTGAGGCTGAAGAAATGAGAATGCTTTTAAGTAAGAAAAAAAATACATTCACAAATAAGTGTGTCAGACTGACGGCTTGTGTAAACACTCCCCAAGCAGAAGCTCAGAGGGCCATGATTCAACCATGAAGGATAATCAAATCAAATGCAAATGCAGTTTGTGTGATTTTTTTTTTCTGTTGCTGAAGCTTGATGCCCTAAGGGGCCTTGTCAGTTGTTAGGGGAGGGGTCGTAGATAATGAGGGGTCACGCTTGAGGGGCTCTTTGTAGACACAGTGAGTGGGAGACCTTTTCTTAGGGACAAAATTGTGGAATTACTTCAAGACAAAGGGAGCAAGAAGCACCCTTATTCTCTTGCAAACCCACTTCATAGACACGCACACACACACACACACACACACACACACACACACACACACACACACACACTCCATTTTTATTCATTCCCTTTTCTTTTATGAGTGGTTGTGTGTGTTTGCATATGGATATTGATATGCTACAGTCGGACTCTTTATGAAAATCTTGGAAAGGACTTAAAAATGGCCAGCTGAAGCAAACAGGTCTTTGGCCATCTGTTCATGTGTTTTTCATTAAATAGATCATGTCTACGGAAATTTTGAGAAGGCTGTCATTGTTATACTTGGTGTTATTATTTCAAAGCAAAACAGTCCCAGTGTACGTTCAGTTCAACTAAATTCTTTGATATTATTTTTCTTCCTCAGCACAAATCTCTTCCTACATCATTTATCATACTCACGCTTTTTTTGCTTAAAAGCTTTAAGACACCCGAAGAGAGTTCGACATACCGAGAGATCTTTCCATTATACACTTAATCTAACATCGGCAATCAGGATAAGCGGTCACACAAAGGTGGTTATCAAATCACTAAGGTTCTCAGGGTTTCCTCTGCATGTTCACATGTAAGCGGTGGTTATTTTAGAAAGGAAGATGAAACTGGGTAGGGTAAAATATGAAAGGTTAAACAGATACAGAATGAAAGCAGACAAAGGAGCAGTATGACTGTGTGTGAGGGGGAAAGTACTGTAGTGTTAAAAATATATGCTAAGTTTTTCGGTCAGTAAAGTAACACTAGGAAAGATCTACTATAGCAATAAAGTGTAGATGTGAGAAAAGTAAGCTGTCAGAAATGCCAACTGTGGAAGTTGACAGAATTACCGATATCACAGCTCTCTCTTAAAAGAATCTTCAAAAAAACGTTTTAGTTTTTATTCTTTCAGCTGAAGCCTTGATGGTGTTTAACAGTCTGAGAGCAAGGAATTCAACTGTAGGCTGACTGTGTGTACAAGTTTGATGTAAGGTCAGCAAGTACAGTATAGGAGTATTTGTTTTCAACCAACAGAGCAAAAATCAAGGAACAAAGCTGCATCTTAGAATCTGTATGTATCACATTAGTTGCTACTAAAAGTCTTGGTGGCAGATAAGTTGCTACTTCTACAATGTTTGAGAGGATTGGTGACACTGTTTTCCAGAGAGCTGATTATTTCATTCCTGTTTATCTTTAATCTGGCACATAACCTGCTCTGGAGCACCATAGATTTTATATTTTGTTTAATAATTTATCACCCAAAAATTTAAAAACAGAAGAATTCTCTCTCTTTCACCACAATTTCTGTCAAACTTGCTGCTGAGCACAATTTCCATTTTACAGTCATTATTTTTCCAGCAAATGAAAGGAAAATCTGTCTTCTTTTAAACATGTCCTGCTAAAATCCAATTCATTTAATTTATTTATTTTTGTCTGTAGGCATTAAGTAAGTCAAATGACATCTAATTGGCCAATAGAGACCTGTGCTGGGCTGAGCAAAACACAGATTTCACTCTCAGGTATGCACAGAATGTTATCACCATAGTAATTGATTATAGGGCCTTGACTAAAATGGACTTGCACACATTTCAACTCATTTAAAGCTACTCATCCATTTGGAAGGAAGGAGCAAGGAACAAAAACAGGGAAACAAGAATGAACATGAAGAGGTGGCCAAGGATCCCTTCATGTGAATAGTGTAAGATACCGCTAGTTGTCTGGGTGATAGAGAGCACCATGTCATCAGCAACATAAGATAAGTCATCGCAGACTACATAAATAATCTGCTATTACAATATAAAATTGGAAGGTTAAGGCAATCTGTAATATGACCCACACCCACACCACAATGTGTACTGCACATTTACAGAATAAGCCAGGCAAATATTATTTGTTTTTATGCTGAAATAGATGATTTCGCACAGTGCTTAAATTTACTTACAGTATAATTTGTTTTTTCTTTCCTGTATTTTAATGTATCTACTGGTCAGTAATAGTATGTAAAAATAATTACGTTGCATTTTCAGACAAAGTACAGTGGAATTCCATTTAATTCAAGGGGGATTACAGCCTTAGACATGTCGTTTGGTCATTGCAGTTGATCAGTGTATATATCACAAATACAAGCATATTCTTGATGCTGCTGGGTATTTGTGGGGATGATTTAATCTCTATTATATCAGTATAAAGAATCAAGACCGGGAAAGTTCAGTTTCATAATATATTTAATCTTTAAAGTGTTTATTAGATTATTTGATTTGAAGTAGTGGGAAGAAATTTTAAGTCATATTGAAATTATGACAAATATTCACATATAATTTTAAAAACCACTGAAGGATTCATTTCTGCTCTGACATATTTTAGCCTTTGAAAGCCACTAAGCATGCTTGTGGGTGGGGTAGCGTGTGATGTGGCCCCGAAGGAGCAGAAGATACCAGACAATGTGGAAAAATAGCATTAAGCCTCCCACCTGCCTCCTAAACATCATGGAAGGACAGTAATTCTGTGTAGGTAGAGAAATGTTACCAGGTTTCTTACAACAGCTGAAGATAACAGCACAGCTTGAAAAGTTGAGGTAGGAGCTCATATTACTGTATAGTCACTTCATAAGATCACACTGCCAGCACATCCTTTACACCCAATTAACTCTTGTTTGCAGTTTGAAAGATGCCATCAAACAGCTAATAATTATAGAATTTGTTTTAATTTTTTTAGTTGCTTTTTTCAGGCAACCCCTTAAGCAAAAAACACATTAGCTAATTAATTTCAGTTCTATTTTGTGAAAAAAGAATCTATTTTGGAACAACCTTGACTTTTAAAAGAAGTGCCTTCATAAAACTAAAATTATTCAGAATTTGCCTAATCTTTAGAAGAACCGTAGTTAATTTCATTGACAAAAACAAAACTTTAACAATTTAGCTTATGTGATTCACATGCAAAACAGCAGAAGTAGGCTGGTGTGTAATTAAAAAAAACAAGGGGTCCCAATAGCATCGTAGTTGAAGGCAACGCCCATGCCCAGAGAGGGGTCTTGGGACTCTAAACAATATTGCAGTGAGGTTTAGCACACTTTAAAAGCCACAATGGACAACACTGGAAAACAATGGTGGGCTAACATGACTGCGCTTGTATGTTTGACCAGGACTGTAAGGTCTATTGTCTTTTCAATTGTAGTCCTGCTGAAGGGGAAGTGAGGCATAATCATGACAAAAGCGATGGGTGCATAAAATTTTGGGACATGTCTATTTAATGAATCCTTAAGCAGCCAAGCATTGATGCAATCTGTGCGCTGAGTTTGACTGGGCTTTAGCACCTGGAAAGTGGCAGCAAAGCTCAAATTGAGTTCTGGTAGATTTACAGCTGTGTGCTGCAGCATCTACTCCTTGGTTGTTGCAGCATACAGCAGTGTTGCTTGAATTATCAGTGTTTTCGTAGGCTTTCTGCCTATGACCTTATACCAGTCTTTCACACCTTTTTCTGACTTTGAGGGCATTATTGAGGACATTTTTTTTTTACCTCTACTCCTACCCTAAAAGTTAGACATAATATGTTTCATATTAAAACAGCTTTCTGATTCCGCCAACTAGCACCAACATTCATGTGGCTGAAAATAATAAATTGCCTTGCCTAATGTACGCAAATGTATCTCTAATGAGTAGTGTCCTACTTGTTCAATTCATTACAGAGATTTTCGGAGGCTTTCATCTTGTGCACATGCCTCTGTGTAAGACTACAAACTATGTGTGTCACATAAGTTGTTCATGCTTTGTATGGGTGTGTGTGCGAGAGAGTAGAAGCAGTTTGTACACATCCGTATTATCTCTTTCTGCTCATCCGCCTGAGAAGCTGGCCTTAATTACAACTGTCTGCTTGAGTCACTAGCATGCTCCCCTACCCACACAAATAGACAGCAACAACAGGCAGCATCTCTGAGGAAAGGCAAGAGTGGTTTTGCCACGTAGCTTGAGGGCAACTTCTCCCTGCCAAAAAGATACAAAGGTACTGTGGGCCCACATCCAAATGGATCCCTAGACCCTTTTCCCTTGGGCCTTGTTGACTTCCAATTGCTGTGCAGGGCCTGCAGTTTGGATGGGCTAGATCCATTGTTTGTTTGCTTGTTTGTTTTTTTAGACACTTGGTTAACTGGTTTTGTTCTTTCATTTCTTTGTTTTTCTAGCTTTTTAAAATCAGCTGTATCGAATCAACTCTGAGCTTTGAAATTGTGGCTGAGGGACTGGTTAGGAATTAGGCAGTAAGTTTTCACAGAATGTACTTCTGTCTAATGCAGACAGCAATCATCCCAGAGGCATTGAATTATATCTTGTCTGGCTGCTTAGATAGAGTCTTCATGTGTAGGCATTTTTTCCTCCTTTAACACACTCCCATTGCCTGAAATGTTTGACTCAAATGTAAAGCTTAACATGGGAACTTTTGGAAATTCAATTAAACATCTGGAAAAATCCGCACATCCTAAATTGGGTGGAAAGTGGGCTGAGAGTTTAAATAAATTCCATACATTTTCTGTGGTCAGAGCACACCCCAGCATGCAAAGTGTTTCATTTGATGCTTCTATAAAATTAAGACAACCTTTGGACTGTCGCCAAGAAATGCTTTTCTCACTATTCACGATCTTCCAGTATAACATTTTAACATTTTAATAGCTGGCACTGATCCACTTAGAGCCAATAAGACTATCATAAAACATAAGATTGTAGTTATCTGTGTTGATAAAGGGCTATAGATCCAAAGATATTTCATGTAGCCTCATCAAACATAGCTTGCTATTATCCAAAATGCTGCTTTCTGCAGACTTAAAAAAACATCTCCAAAATAAGCTATATTTCACATACAGTATAGTGCTGTATAATTTGATATGTATATATTGTTACAGTTCTTTGAGTTTTAGGACTTGTATTTGCATTGGTCACCTGAGAAGACTAATAAGCCAGTTCATGCTTTTTTCTATTAATTGCATCAATTTATGTTATTTTGGATGGCTGCATTGAATTACGTAATGAGGTTTCATTAATTTTTTTTCAAAATGTCAAGGTGACCCTTACTGCATAAATCTGCATTGACGATAAGAAAGAGTCATACAGTTAAATCTGTCTAAAATGTAAAATAAATGCAGTGCCAGTGGTGTCAGTCACATAGCTACCAAACCATTCCTTAGGAATTCTGATAAAAAAGCAAAGCTAAGTACGCATTTCTGAACAGTTTTGCCAGAGACACACAGCCAAAACGAAGCATGAAGAAAAAAATGACACTTCAGATAAGAAAAATGATTCTGAACACAAAATAACATTAGCAATGCCACTGTTCTGCAAGCTCAGCACAGAGAACCATTGATGCTGTGTTATTAGTGTGCATGATGGAGTTTGTTCAGTAAGTCACCCGGCGTGAGGTGGTGGCTGTCTTTGCTCGCAAAGCCACCTCTCTCACTGCATTCACAGCAGGGAGTCGACTCCCAAAGCCTGTAAAAGACACACTCCATTAAGTCTCCTAAGGGACCCAGATTCTGCTCAAATACAAGATGGGGGAGGGGGGGCTTGGGGGGATAAAACCACCCAGGTCAGTAGAGATGGAATATGCTGTCTTTGATGTACAAACATTTATGTACATGTACAGTATCATACAACATGCAATACTCAGTTATCAACAGAGCCGAAGAGCAGACTTGACTAAGTGTATAGTTAAATGTCATGTAAATGTGAATTTACAGCTGAATGTTGACAGATGGAAACAGAATGTTTGTGTGTGTTTGGGCTGAAAGATAGAAGAGTTAAAATAATTCATGCTTTTATGTGCAGCAGCATGTTTGGAATGATGTAGAGTGCCATATGAAAGCTCTGGGGAAGCAAACCTCGGGATGTTTCACATTTACATTAGAGCTTATAGCAGTATATTTAGTAACTACAATAGGAGGAATTCCAAGTGATTTTATACAGACACAGAACTGGTTTCTTTATTGGCTTCTTGAAACAATTAATTTTATCCTCTAAATCTGAGTGAAGGCTCCCCCATTTCGAATAGCTAATTGCATTATTATGGTTTGTCCTTTTTGCATACTAGCAGTGAATTTTTTAAAATGATAGAAAAAATACACTGACTTGTCATTCCACATTGGCATCAGAAAATATTTATTTCATTCCCATTTAATGCTTTAGATCTTAATATGTAAAGGTTTCTGAACCTTCCTCTTCCATTTGACACAAATCGGACCCTTTGTGTTTTAGATTACATTTTCCTGTAGGAATAAACACAACAGTTTGTTATGAGCCCATTTGTATGGGTATTGATTTATACTGTTTCGCAGGAGGGACAAAGGCAGAAATCAGGCTCTTTCTCATCACATGGATACATCAAAATAATTGGCAGTACCCAATTATCCAGTGATTCGTGTACAGGAGATATGATGAGTCAACTGAATTTGTAATCAGGAAGCCTTGAATATGAATCACAGATGAATTGCTAGAAGGTCAAAACGTTTGGATTAAATAGGACAGTGAAAAAAAGAGAACTGTGCTTTTTTCTCCCCATACTCTTAATATTCCACATCAAGCGCGCTGCTTGCCTTTTCAACACTAGTATTCAGTTTTCATTTATGTCACACCAGTTCACAATAACAGTTGTCTCGAGAAGCTTTATATCATAAGGTAAAGAGGAAATATTGTTCAAGGACAGGTGAAAAATGTTTCACTAATTATCTAAGTGATTGGGTTAAATCTAAATGTATGAATTACCAAGTTTTATTTTAGCTACCTAACGTAAACATACATAATGATTTTAGAAGCTGGGTAAGCCAAAGGTGTACCTTGTTAACCCCACTCGGTTACTTCCTGCCTTTATCTTTTCTAACCTGGGTGATGGATACTCAGAAAATTGTCACAAAGAAGAATATGTAAAGTCAAAACTCACAGATCACATAAAGGATCAAGAAAAATGTTCGGTCACTTCCCAAGGAAGGACACGGTGATAGGTCAAGCTTGAGACAAAGCACTCAGAATGTAACCTCCTGACCATAAAATGTCATTGCTGTCAATCTGTGAGCAAATGGGATTTAAACTGGCATCAGCCATGGCACAAGGTGGCTTCTGGCTACTTGTTTTATAATAGATTTTATGAATATTAATAACAACTATAAATATGTTAAACAATCTGATTAAGAATGCTTTGTTGTCTGTTTCTGAGCATGCCACATAATTACCACGTGTACAATGTCAATTGTGTGATTTAGGCCAGTGACCTCCGCACAACAGAACGGTTAACACAAATGCATGTAACACACTGCTACTGCGTTATCACCAGTTCAAATCATTTTTCTCCGAGCACATTATAAAAAGCCATTTGAGATAAATGACAAACTCAGTGGCCATGCCAGCGAGGCAGGCGCTTCAGCAGCTTATGCTTGAGCGAGCATGTAGGGCATACGCCACGGATGCACCGCACACCCTGAGGTGAGTTGGGCAGTTTTTAAAAATGCATTCACTCTGCATTCTCGTCATAAATTTGGTGATGTTTGCTTATATGGTAAAAACAAATGTTAATATTTTATATGAAGTATTTGTGGAACAACATGTGAGGATATCTCATACACAAGTATACAAGTGTTGAGAAGGGATGTATCTTGAAGTAAATGAAATTTGTAATGCAGTTATTGTTATTTATTTGCATGCAAAACAAATTAGCACAGTGTAATTTCCTTGTTATTTGTCATTTATCATCTATCTTTATCACAATGTTGGAAGAAAACAAAAAGTGGTTAAAAATAAATAAATAAAAACCAAAAAATTAGTTTCAGAACCAACTGCTGTGTGCCACGATAAATGTTTTCACAGCCCATCCACCCCAGCTTCTCCCCTAACTTTGTCACCTCATTTGCTACCATTGTAATTACTATGTTCTGTAAATACAAGGCACTGCCATTTAGAAATGTAAGTCTGGGCCACGTAAGCCACTTGCTCAAATGACCTTGGTGGGGTTTTTTTTAATGGTAGGGCAGTCTTGAAATAAACATACTGATTGGGCTGTGGTTTACTCTGCATCTGGTATGTGACCTATCAAATCTTATGACAGAAATGGGCAAGTCTTGTTAGAAATCCTCGGTGAGATTAGATGTGAAAATTTGAATATGAATAAGGATATCTGGGCTAATTATAACCCTTCATCCAGCTGCCTCGTTAGCACCACGTAATATTCAGAGAAATCAAAAAACTCTGGGTTGAAGGGAGAAGGATGAGTAGGAGGAGGAAGAAGAAAAGAAGGAAGAGAAGAGAGGAAGAAAGGCGCAAAGAGGGAGGAGCCAAGGCATCAATGCCTATACTTTGGGATTATGCATGCTCAGATAACATCCTCCACCCCACCACCCCCACAAAGATACGCTTCCTTTCAGGGTGAATGTTTCAGGGCTGCACTAAGTGATTCACATCAACACACATGCATACACAAAAGTACCTTCACGTATACACTGCACTCCCCATCCGGATAACGCTGCTGGCCAAGTTTGCACCTAGCTGTGCCGCTACGGTCTCGAAATGTGATTAGCACTTATCTGAAGGAAGACCAAGCTACCTTCATCATCGGGTTCATCATCATCATATCCATATTCATGCTGTTCAAATCCCCTCTGGAGTAAAACTAAAGGGATTGAAGCACCTGAGAAGACGAAGTGCTTAGCGGAGGAGGAAGGATTGCAGATTTCTCTATTGAGGTCACGGCTCTGTGTGATGCATTTGAACAGCTTTGTTCTACGAAGAGATAGCCACCAAAAAGACGACTCTTTTCACACAGTGTATTATTGTACATAGGTAGTACAATGCCCACTGTCATAAGCATGTTGGCATGGCAGCATCCATTGTCACAGACGGGTTCAGTGACAGTGTCAAGAAGAGCCTTCCAGCCTGCAAATAATGTTGAATGCAGTATTGTGCTTACTCCAATCTTCAGCAATACACCTGATATAGTAGTATTATTTTTGACTGCCTAACCTGACAAAGCAGCAAGTGACGATGAAAGCAAAAATCAAGTCAAAAGAAATCAGATGCACCACATTCTTGCAGTCTTCTAATCTGAACTAGACTGCTCTTTAACAAAATTACAATTAACTTCATCTTGTATTGGCACAGCTGATATGTCAAGGCACCAAGATTACAGGACATCTTGTGTCCATCTCACAAATGCAGACACAAGGAGGCAGTTAGCAAAACCAGATGCTTAAAAGTTCATAATATGCGTGGGTGGTAAGCACTGGCTAGCAGGAGAACAGAATGTGGCTGTTAAATCAAGGTAAAAGCAGCAGGTGATAAAGAAGTAACGGTGAATCCATGTGGTGAACCAAAACACAGTAAACAGTTCTGAAACATTAGGGACCATTTTTTCCTTAAAGCAGCAGGGTGCATGAAAGGGAAAGTACAGTAATGTTTGGAATTAGAAAGTGCAGACATCTGTGAGTCCTTATTTTGTCCCTCTATTCAAAAACTATGTCAAAAAAGTAGGTGGAAATGCGCAGAAGTTTATTCAATAAGATAACCACAACTGTTGCAGGTACAACATGTAGTTGGTTGTAACTTGGTTAAAATATATATGTATTTGGTTAAAAATAGGAACAGATTTCTCGTGACAGAAACACAAGTTACTGTATTTTTATGATATATTAATTTTAACATGGCAACAATTTGTGTCTCTGTGTACTGTCTTCATAAGAATGTAAAACTAACAATAAAACTAAAACTAACAACTTTTGCAAGTCCCAATGCTTCAGTTTCCATCGAATTTAAAAGACACGTGAAAATCATATAATATGTAAAGCAAAATAAAGCAAATTGTAACTACTGGGTCTAGGAAGGAAATGCCAGAAAAAGCAAGAAATATGTGGACGTTTAGCCTAATTTTTGCATGCATGGATGCGTTATCTTCCATTGTCTCTAAAATGGTCTGCAAACAGTATAAGTAGCTATCTTTTCTCTTTAATGCATTAATTTAACATGGAGCGTAATCTGCCTGTGTTGGTAAGTTCATCAGCATTAATAATGCAACATTACATTTAGTATGGGGTTTTTTTTGGTTCATTTTGAGGCTCAGAAACCAGTGAAAACAGAGAGGCAGGCAGTGCTCACGGTTAGGGATAGGCATAAATGACGGCAAAGCCATTGCAAAAACACAATAGAAAAACTGATGAGGGGCAAATGGGAGTGGGCTAGTATGCCACACACAACAGTTGGTTTGTGCAAAAATGAAAACAGGTGTATGGAGGGTGGGAAAGTGACGCGATAAGGAATGGGTGTTACTGTAGAGCGTGTTTGAGTACTTGCATTTGAAATTACAGGGCAGTAGGTACATCACAGCGAAAGCTAGGCAAATGTGAAAATGTGAAACTGTAACTGGCTAACAGCTGGCAGTACAAGCACTGAGGCAGTAATGAACACCATAACACTTTTTAGTACAAAACAGGATTAAGTTTGCATGTTTCTTTAAATTAAGTCTTCAGCTTGCAAATATACACTTGTGTACTTGTCTCTATCTTTGTGTCTTTACTGATCTAAAAGCAATGTTGCAAGCGTATGCTTTCTTTTCAATTATTCACTCTTCTTTCCTTGTCTTTCAGTCTATCTAAATAAATTCTTTGGTGTTTTTTACACTGTCTTCCTATGCCGCGGCTGAACCTCTTCACCCTACTGTAACGAATGTTTCCCATCATCAGCCACATAGCCCTACCTTCAAAACCACGGCCTCAACGGTTTCTCACCGCTTCCACCTCCTTGTTGACTGTGTGTGTTTGCGTGTGTGTATTTGTGTGTCTGTGTGAGTGCTGTATGCAGCTCACAGCTGCCAAAAAGGCAGTCGAAACTTTGATAGCATCGTCACACAGGAAAGAAGCAAGCGAGCTAGACACTAGCTTTTGCTGCTAAATTTGGAGGAAAGGGGAGAATTGGGGTTGAGTGCTAATCTGTCTCTGTGGATGAAACAGATGTTCAGCAAAACTGATGGGAACTCATCAACCTTTTTCACTGTGGTTTCTTTTTGGAGGTCAAGTGAGCAGCTTGTCCTTACCCAAAGTTTGTTACCACTACTAATTAGCCAAGATGGGTGTATAGTACGTGTAATCAAATATCCACACACAGGCTTTAGGCAACTATCAAAGGGACGACGAAGATGCACCCTTCCTACGTCCCACTTAAACACTTTTACATTTTTGAAAGGATTATTATTTTGTTTAGGTATTATTTTTTCCTCATCCTTAATTGCTTTAAATGCCATTTTTCAAATCCCCCCTCCAAAAATACCAACAAATGGTAAGAGGGCATGTTGCAAATTGAAAGTACAGTTGGAATATTTCCTGGAAGAAGAAATTTGCAATAATTTTATTGTCAGAGAGAAAGCTTAAATATTATTTTGAAAGGAAAAAAAACTTGTCAAATGGCATTTAACAAACTGGAATTTTAAAGCTAACACATATTTTCCACAATCATGTTAGATCATTTAAATCAGATAACGGATTTCTTCATAATGTGTTGCTGATGTTGTTATGTGGTTGTTTCACACTGAGAAAAGTCTTTGAAAAATAATGAAATGATAATTCCATGTAATTAAAGCAGCATACTGGACAGTAACTGCAGGCTAAACTGTGCAGTTAGCAGAAACATGGTACTGTTTATGGGGATGGACTATGTTGGATTCCTGCAGGGTAGAGTGTGGTATCCACGGTCATTGCAAGATTAAGTCCCGGGCATGAGGATATTGTAAGAAAGAGACACGGCAGTCGAAGAATTTAGAAATGGGATAGTGCAGACTTGCAGCAGCATAACCGGTGGTGTAATTTGTAGTCTAGCAGGCATTTACGATCTTATTTGTGGACAAATATTTCTTAGAATTGACTGAATATTCTGTGCATGCACTTTTTATGTATCTTTGACCATTGAAATAAACGTTCATATAGATAACGCTTCAAAATAATTGCCTATATAAGTGCTCATATGTGCTGATGGACTAGTTATCAAATTGAATTTAAGATGCTCTTTGATGACACTTACCAAATCCCACCCTTACTTGCTTTAAACTGACTAGAGGTTTTAAAGAAGCCTTTTTAACATCAGCGTTAACATTCTGCTAGAATGTAGATGGCTACATCCACAAAGAGCAGGAAACCTCAGAGCAGCATCACAGGTCAGTTGAACACAACGTGTACAAAGAGAAACTCGACTGGAAATTGCAACAGAAATTATAAGTGAGTCACTTCCCCCCACTGCCTCGCTACACCGGAACACAGGCTTCACCCATCTACCAAATACACCTTTAACTCCTGCTAATGCCACATTCATAAATGTGTTGTTCTAAATAATTCTAGTATGTTGGTTTAGTTTTCATTGATTTATTGTGTAAGGTTAATTAAATGGTTACATTTAAAAAAGCACATGGACACTGCAACTATTATTTTCAAATAAACAAGTAGACAAATTTGTTTAAAGCTTACAGTGCGCAGTCACATGGGTAAATCTACTCCAAAAAATAGCACCTGAAAAAGTAGAGCGCTGTCAAACTTTGTATGTAAGTTTCCACCTTTAACACCTCCAATGGCAGCCTTTGTGCAGCTATAGGTTAGATAAACATACCCTAACTTATTGTTACATCCCTAGAGTTTTTTTTCCACAGCATTCACATTATTGACACTTCTTTGACTCCATAATGAGAATGTTTCATTCTAAACCAAAGCCATCCTGACTTCTCTCAAGTTTTAATAATAATAATACTTTTAATTTAGTTTTATTCCCAATAGATATGTATCTGTCCACGATCTCATCTCATCAATCAGCCAGGCTAATATGCTGGAAGTCAATTCTGTACACATCCCACATGGTCTTTCCCTGTCCCCACTTCCATACCCCCTCCTTCCCTTTCCCCCTTTTCCCTTACTCTACTCCTTTCATCACTCCACATCCACAGGGGAGATGTAAAGCTTTTGGAGTAAATCAAGGCTCTCTCCTTCATAAACGCCTGTGCAATTAACTTAGCTTTTTCGCCTTCTGATTTACGGCATGCATGTTGGAAATTGGAGTCAGTCAGGCCCTCTGGGTTTCAAAAGAAAAGGCTACTTGGCTAACTTCCCTCTCTCTCTCTGTGTGTGTCACTCTCGCTCACTTGCACACACACTTTCAACCACAAAAATGTTATGCAGGCACACAGGCTAATTCACATCTGCTCCTCTGAAAAGAAAATGATGATTGAAAAGGATGAAAAGAAAAGAGCAGTGAGTGAAATGTTCAGGCTTATGGTAAAAAAAATGGATGATTGAAAGAGCTAATTTGTCTGAAATTTGCCTGTTTTTAGAAAGGTATATATTCAGTTACATAAAACTTAGAGTTATATCCAAAACAATTATTAAGCATTAACAAAGTAATAAGTTTGTCATTGACTTTAAAGTAAGTCTAGAAGTTTTGTTGAACAATCTTTGTAGCTGCATTGCACCGTAATATAGAGATGGTACATGCAATTTGGAGGAAAAAAAATGGAACAATCTTAGCAGTTTGGAAAGTCAGTGTTTATAGGTTTACCCAGAACTTTCCCACACAGTTCTGGCCTCTCCCTTTGACGAAACATCTGTGTGTGTCTTCATTCCTCTCAAAATCTCACTCTAGTAAAGAAATGTGGCCTTGGATGATGACTAAATACAAGGTAGGCATTACTGGAAAGAACATCAATTTATGCTGCATGAATGCTGAACGACCCAGCCTTTGTACAGAAAACACCTGCAGTGTTATTTCTTGAACTGGAACCAACTATATGGTTTTCATTATCTTTGAAGATTTGCACTAGAATACAGTACACCCCCACCCCCCTCTCCAGCTCTGTAGTATTGTATGTAAGCACAGAAGGAGATGAGAAGATGTGTGGTGGAATTCCTTTTCACCTTCATTCAACAGCTGTTATAAACTGTTTCGCATTTAATGCAATAGATACAGCAAATTCAAGGCAAACACTCCCAATACAAGGGTTTGCGTTCATAGTCAGTGTGAGGAGTTGTATCTGTTATTACATTATAAATATTGTGTTAAAGCATTTTGTGCATACACACACTGGTGTATTTTATAGAAGCAATATGCCAGTTGATGCACTGGGCAATGGGAATAAAGGGTGGGTAAAAAGGTGGTGCTACTGTTATCCTTTCCTTTTTTTTCTTTCTTTTTTTTTTTTTTTGCTTAACATTTACAGGATTGACGTACCTGTAAACGTCATTAAAAGCAGTAAGATGAGGAATTAAATTTACATTTCAAAATGTTGAGAATTTGACTCCAAAGATAAATGGTAAATGGCCTGTATTTATATAGCGCTTTACTAGTCCCTGATGAAGATGAAAAATTCAAGCAGGAGAAGAACAAATGTTGATGGAATCGCTGACCCAAACTGACCCATAGTTCTGTTTGTTTCTCCTGTCAGAACAATTAAGGTAGGGAGGAGAAAAAAAGGAAAACGTTTTTGTTTTCTTTATTCTTTTCAGTAAGCTGCTCTGATCTGTTCCTTCTCATTGTAGCCTCTTCCCAACATCAAAGGAGCCTGCACTCACTTCCTGATCCCAAGTTGAATAAATTACTATAGACTATTACTACAATACTTTTTAATTACTTTTAATGCTTAAATTGCAATACAGACAACCCAGCTGTCATTAACCCTGTGTTATAGCATCAGCACCAAAAGATTTCTAACTATAAGCAAAAGTGTAGTATTTGCAAACCTTTCTGTCAGAATCTGAACCCATTACTCATAAATCTGCTTTAAATGTTTACATTTATGACTTCATTAGTACAACTGGTAGCAACGTTGTCCAGACTAGCCATGCTGGCAAGCTGTAATATTTACAATGCAAAGCTAATGCACTCTGCTTAGTTGTAAGTGTATTGTGAAACCAAAGCGAAGGAGGATTGAATACATACAAGATAACACACATTTAAGCTTTGGTAACTTTTAGATGTTATGTATTTCATATTTATATTGTTCATATTTCTACTTCTAGAATTATCCAGTTTTTCCTGCAGGAAAATTTTAACCTCCTCATTGTATTTATTTCTATTTGATACCCTAAAAGTAATTGTGCACCTTCTAATTTTTTTCCTGGTGACTAAGATAGATCTGTGAGTGTTAACTTGTTGTGTTTGCTAGTTCTGTGAAGTTCACTGAAGTTTCAGCTGACAAGAAGGTGAGCTGAGAGTGACAGTCGTTTCCTTTTGTGTTCAGTATTTCTTGAAAAAAGTGGCTTTCTGCTCAAATCCTTTGAGTGCTTCTTTTAGACAAGCTTCTAATTTTAGCATGGAAACATCCATGATTTTAATAATTTATTTTCAAACTAGCCTGCAAAGATCAACTCTCATATCCTTCAAGGGCTTTGTGCTTTAGATGCAGCCACAGATCTCCAAGTTTGTCATATTATGACTCCGACAGCATCTAAGATTCTATTTGGGACTCTGTCTATTTACTTACTGTAAATTCATTGCAAATGTATAGATCGGGGCCTCTCTCCAAACCTACCCACATTTTAGCCTGCTATGTCCCCAACACACAGCCTTTCATACACACATGCATATGCCCCTGAAAACCCCCGGCCCTGCCCTTGTCTGCTAGCTGCCTCGCATACACTGGCTCCATTCTTCCACGCCACAGACGGAGATGGTTGGTGTGTGTGTGTGTGCATTGGTGTGTGTGTGTGTGTTAGAGAGTAATGGTGCATACAGTGCATTGAGTGTTCTGGAAAACCAGTGTATATGTGTGCTTGTATGAAATCTGTGGATTAACCTCCTAGGACCTGGCGTCCACATGTGGACATCACATTTTGGGTTATTTAGGCCAAAATACTCAATTTTGCTCTACAAGGGCCTGATATCTACTTACAAGGACATTATACTGATAGTTTTCTATCAAAATTTTAAACGAATATCCTCATATGTGGCTCTCATTTTTCTTAGAAACAAAAATTAGGTAAAAAAAAAAAAAAAATCTGGTAATTTTTTGTTTTTACATTCATCAGGACCCAATCAGCCCAAATATCAAAGATAAATTAAAAATGCATGCAAGCATATGTGGAAAGGGGAAAAACTGCAGATGGGTATAATTCAACTGGGAGGCTAATGTGTGTAGGACTGTTTGCATGTGACAAACGGATACATCATGTCAAAATGAGTGCAAGTATTCAGGCAGCTGACCCTCTATGACCCGCTATCCCTCTAGCCTACTCCCCCTCACAAACCCATCCACCCCAAACAGATCCAAACTTCACTGTGCTGAGACCAGACTACATGGGCTCTCACGGGAGCTGGACTGTCATCTCCTGGCATCAGCTGTAGGAATGCATGTAAGTGCTCACAGTCAGTCCCACAATATATATTTTCACTCATGGCTAAGTCATGTCAAAAGAAGTTTGTACTAAAGAATCTGTAAAAATACCACACAGTGCAGTTTTAAAATGAAATCATTTTTGTGTACATTTTATACATATGTGTGTGTGTGTGTGTGTGTGTGTGTGTGTGTGTGTGTGTGTGTGTGTGTGTGTGTGTGTGTGTGTGTTTTGTTTTGTTTGCCATACATTGAATGTTACCAGCAGAAAATTGTATTGGCAGAAAATTACCAGGATATTTTCTGTTCTACATATATATGACATTTACTATCATGTAACCTTTTCAATTATCTATTATGTTTAAAACTAATTTTGCCCATTTCCCTTTTCATCATTGTGCACCTCTGGATCTCATCCAGCATGGCCATAAAGAGTGCCCTTGACTGCCTTGTCTATGATCATCATTTGTGATAAGAGCGTGGTTTCCAGCTGCAACTCAGAGACTGAAGAGCAGTTTACAGCTATAGAGTCCACAGTGTTCAACTCTGAAGACGACACATCAGATCAGGAGCATAGCTGTAGAGTTATGGATCGTGAATTTGTCCCCAGGGCCAGACTGTCCTACTGTAGTGTCCTAAGATGTCCGATGAAGAAAAGTCCATTGTGGGGCTGCACATAGTGCATGAAGAAGTCAGGATTTAAGCCATGTGAGCACAAATGTTACCCATACCCTTCCCATTCACCAGATTTGTCCCATTGCAACTTAAATGAAATTAAAAATGAAGGGGTTTAATTTTGACAATAATGAAGGAGATCTGCTGCACATCGCAAGCGCACAACTGCAACTGATCAGAATGTGACTGTGAGGAAGCAGCTGACAGGAAGAGACCTTGAAAGAGAGAACTGCCAACTCTGTATCAGGGATAAGTCTGCACAGAGATGTGGAACATGATGATGGTGCCATGAGTATAAAAAAAATGCGTTCTTAAAATAAAAAAAATTCCAAACCTTTTATTTTTTATTCCACAACGATGATGTTACCCTGTCCTACAACTGCTCTTTGATAATCATGAATAGGGACAATAAGTAAACCTTAATAGAGCCACAAAAAAATCTGACCAGAAGACATGAATTATAATACTAAACAGTAGAATTATGTTAGATTGAGAGTGAAATTATGAAGAATAGAAGAAGTTGTGTTATTGTTTGTGGGGTTCAATTTCCTTGCCACAAAGTAATTGCTCATTATGCTCTCTAGTCAGATATGATCTGGTGGTTCACCATTTTCAGTCTGAAATGCATTCTTTGTCATTATTTTTTGTTTCTTTTTGATCACAAACATAACGTGGAAATGTGTTCAACTGAAGTAGGTTATGATCAAAACTAAAATGTAAACCATAATGGTCCACGGCATGGTGCCCAAACCCCTGAACCTGAAAGCTGCCTTTGCTTTCCACTTCTTGCACCACTTGGGCACTAAATCACAGAGACAGGAACATAACAGGAGCTTACCTTGGTGTCAACCCAAAGCACCAAGTGCTTTTCTCCCTCCCAACATTTTCACTTTGTAGCCCATGCCAGACACTGTCACCCCAAATCTCCTACAAACCTGCCTCCTTATGGCAGCAGCACTCACAAGGCGATCGTAGTAGCACGGCAAAGCCACACAGCACCATCTGCTTGGGCAGGACACGTGGTGGAGGAGAAGCATGGGCTTCCTCCTCATCTTACCCAGTCTATGTTCTTTATAGAAATCCTCCATCCTGTGTCATGTAACTCACTGCACTGACCCCCCACCCCCCCTTCCCTAAAGAAAATCCTCCCGATAATTTTCAAGGAATTATCAGGAGGACTGCGCTTGGATTTATGAACTCCTGATCGTGGCCATGGCAACGACAGGCAACTTTGTATTTCAGGAGGAGAATCATGGGGTGGGGTTTGAGGGGGATAAAGATTTTTTTTTACTGGGTAGGGAGGGAGACAGTAAGATTTTGCTCGCTCTCTTTTTCTGTGTCTGTGTGTGTGGTGATGGTATTGGGAGGTGTCTAGTGGAGAAAGAAGAGGCATTGTTGTATTGGTATTCATGGTGTCAGCAAACCTGAATAATTGCTGGGTCTTAATAAAGGGGAAGAGGTAAAAGCTTGTCTAGGGGGTGCAACCTTCTAAGTACTCCCAGCACATGATAGGAGGGAGTAAACACTTACACTATATTATATTATATTGCTTGTTGACTGATATTTTAACTCAAAAGTACAGTTTTTAAATTTAATGTTGCTGAAACAACAAAGTGATAAAAAAAATCTATCTGATCGAGAAATCACTCAACTTTGGAAAAGAGACTTTATTACAGAGAAATGGCTCTTTCCAAAATAAAAGCTATACTATACGCTTCTTCTGGGCTATATTCTCAGCAGCATATTAAACATATCAGGACCCCATAAGGAGAGTCATGTGCTAACGGCTGTCTAAATGACGCGGGTAAAGTTTGTAGCATGCGTGCTTGTTGTTTTTGTCTGCTTCCACTTGTCTTTGCACTAGGATGATGTCGGAGTAAATGTGCAGTCATATTCGTTGTGTTCCCTCTAGTGCTGTCAGCCTTAATCTCATTGAAATGACGTTAACGCCACAACACGGCAAATCTCCGCTAACGAGCTACCGCGGATCGCCCCGTGCATGGGGCTGGACGGCCAACACGTTAACGAGCTAACTGTGCTAACGCACTAGCTCCCACCAATGTAATTGAGCATTGCGTGGCACATCCAACATGCTGTTTTACTTTTGTCCATGACGCGCTTACCTTCAGGGTCATACGTCACATGAAAACCAAAATAGTTCCAAACACCAGATCTGAATGAGGTTGGGGGAGGTTGGGGAGACATAATTCTTCTTATGGGGACCTGATATGTTTAATATGAGAGTATACCACAGAAGAAGTGGAGGCAGAACAATACTGGAAGAGCATATGGGAGAAGGACGCAACCCATAACGGCAATACTCAGTGGCTAGTGGATCTGAGGGCAGACCACAGCGACCTTCCCGAACAGGGTCCAATAACCATCACAGTGGCAGATATCCAAGAAAGGGTCTCCAGTATGAAGAGTTGCACAGCACCAGGCCCTGACATGGTTCACGCCTACTGGCTGAAGAAGCTGACTGCACTCCACGAGCGCCTGGCAGCACAAATGAACCAGCTGCTAGTTGACGAGAGACACCCGGAATAGCTAACCGAAGGCCGGACAGTCCTGATCCTCAAGGACCCCCAGAAGGGACCGGTGCCTCAGCACCACGTGGAAGCTCCTGTCAGGCATCATAGCGGCTAAGATGAACAGGCACATGACAAGAGGCACAAGACTGGCTACGGATACCGACTACAGAATGGAGCAGTTGTCAGCCACATGACATGTTACATGGATGACATCAAGCTGTATGCCAAGAGTGAACAAGACATCGATTCACTGATCCACACCATCAGGATATACAGCAATGACATCGGAATGTCGTTCGGGCTGGAGAAGTGTAGTCGGATGGTAACAAAGAGAGGGAAGGTAGTCAGAACGGAGGGGATCAAACTAGCAGAAGGCAACATTGCAGACATAGAGGACAGTTACAAGTACCTGGGGATCCCGCAGGCGAATGGGAACCATGAAGAGGCCGCTAGGAAAGCTGCAACCACCAAGTACCTGCAGAGGGTCAGGCAAGTCCTGAGGAGTCAGCTGAATGGTAAGAACAAGATCCGGGCTATCAACACATACGCCTTGCCCGTGATCAGGTACCCTGGTGGGGTAATAGGCTGGCCAAAGGAACAAGCACTAAGCACAAGATCCATTGAGGCTGGGGTCTATCACACCAGGCAAGACCCCAGGTGCAGGCTGTGTAAAGATGCTCCAGAGACAATCCAGCACATAACAGCAGGGTGCAAGATGCTAGCAGGCAAGGCATACATGGAACGCCATAACCAAGTGGCCGGCATAGTATACAGAAACATCTATGCCGAGTATAACCTGGAAGTCCCGGGGTCAAAATGGGAGATGCCCCCAAGGGTGGTGGAGAATGACCGAGCTAAGATCCTGTGGGACTTCCAGATACAGACGGACAAAATGGTGGTGGCTAACCAACCGGATATAGTGGTGGTAGACAAACATGAGAAGACGGCCGTAGTGATCGATGTAGCGGTTCCGAATGACAGCAACATCAGAAAGAAGGAACACGAGAAGCTGGAGAAATACCAAGGGCTCAGAGAAGAGCTCGAGAGGATGTGGAGGGTGAAGGTAACGGTGGTCCCCGTGGTAATCGGAGCACTAGGTGCGGTGACTCCCAAGCTAGGCGAGTGGCTCCAGCAGATCCCAGGAACAACAGCAGAGATCTCTGTCCAGAAGAGAGCAGTCCTGGGAACAGCTAAGATACTGCGCAGGACCCTCAAGCTCCCAGGCCTCTGGTAGAGGACCCGAGCTTGAAGGATTGACCGCCCACAGGGGCGAGTGGGGAGTTTTTTTTATATATATATATTTTATATATATATATATATTTGTCCAACAGTGATGGAAGGGCCAATTCAATTTGTCTGGGAGCAAAATGAGAAGTGGCAAGGGATTTTTTTCCTTTTTTTTTATAAATGCATCCTTTCTTAGTATCCCTTTACCATCTTCTTAGGTGCAAGAAACTTGGCCAGTCTTTTATGTTTACCCTCTGCTATCATCTCTGTATGATATGCTTACATGTAAATCCAAGAAACATTATGTATGTGATCTGTTTACTGTCTTCCTGACTGTGTATCTGCAGCTCGCTCCCGGATGTATATATCTGCTTTCAGCTCCTTATCAGGCACTTGCAGTGTTCCCTGTAAAGCACAGACTCCACCACTATAGAGATGTACTCACTGTGGAGAAAAAAAAGTGAGACAGAAAGGGGAGGAGGAGGGGTTAAAAAAAAAACTCCTGACACCTCAGACTCCACTTCACAGCCAGTGAAGGAAGAAAGTAAGCAAGCCACTAAGCCTTCCCTCCCCACAGCCGCCTGCAAGGTGAAGATACTGCTGTTCACATTTGGACAGATGCGAGGATCCCGCTGCACTGTGTGTGCGTGTATTTATGTGCGATTGCAAGGTTAATGCCTTCAGCTGTCACTGAGATTTTCATATAGACCAAATGTCTACGTTTGATTTTGCTCAAATTTTCAGCCTAAATCACACAGTCTAAAATAAAGAAGTCATCTATCTTAAACTTGAAGATGAATACCCATTCCTGTGCAGTTGAAGTTTAAGTAATTGTTTGCTTCTCCTTCAGGAGAGTTGAGCGCTTTCTGGGGAAAAGTGGATTGCTGCTGGGATTCACATACCCCAAACGGTCAATACAGAGAGACCGTGAATGGTTTTGTTATGGGCAAAATTTCAAAATGCACAGCAGGATTATTTCTGAGTGTGAGCTTTAAAAGGTTTAATGATTGAACTGCCAGTGAAAGCAAAACAAACATACTGCAGGATACAGGGACCCTATTCATTGTGAACTGTACAGTGTAAGACAATAATAGCTTAATCAAATGTGACATGATATTATTGCTCTTAAATGTCAACTGCTGACAGAAGAAAGTGACGTAAGACAGTAACCGAGCGAATGAGAGCAAAGCATTCCAGTTTGCACAAGGCTGAAAAACTTAAATCAAAGAGCTTGCTAAAAAATAAAAACAGCTTTAGTCAGCATATGGACATACACAAAATGGATAACAAGGTGGAAAGTCTGAGTGACTTGTCCAAATCCTAGTCTCATGTCTTATGCACTTTCATGTTGCATTATATTTAATTATAGATCATACCGGGGCAGCCCTTAACAGAGTCTGCTTGCCTCACAGGTACAAACAGTTGAATAATTCATTAGCTGGCGTGTAGGATAGGATGTGATGTGAGTGCAGCAAGAGAATAAGCTTACTGTTATTCAACTTTCAGCTTCATCTTGCTGCGGGACAAAATGGAGTTTCAGTAAGGTTAAATGGCAGATTTATTGAGCTTTTCACCTGCACCTTACAGGTATCCAAGAGAAAAATACCAATGTAACAGTTTACAAGAGCCGGCCAGCGGCTGACAGGTATTTTATTTTTAGCGCTGTTGGCAAACCAGTTATCTGAAAATCGATTGTAACCGTGAAAAAAAACCAGTAGAATATTAAACCATGTCCAAGTTTATATTCTTTACACTCTAAAACAGGTTGGCTGTACAGTTGACTGCGATTATTCTCGAACAAATCCACAGCCATTGTCATTCTTTCATGTTGTGTTCTCAGTATCCTTTTAGGCATTCTTATTGCAGTTGAAGCTATTAACAAAGAAATGTGTCGTAGCTTCAAGCAGAGAGAAATTGCCATTTTTGTAATTCTGTTTAGTGTAGCAAATAATACACTCTGTAATGATCGGAAGCAATCAAAGTTATCCAAGTGATCCTGTTTTGAGTTTATAATGACCCCAAATATGGGCTCACTACTAATGCTTCTCAGAAACTACATGAGACAACAAATGGATATATATTTAAAAGCTAAGATTTATAATGACATAATCTAGCCAATTTGCCTGATAGCTATAAAAAATGGTGAGCATATTAAAATTCCGGCATTTCTGAATGACTTTTACAGCCTATAGAGAATAAAGTTGCTTCTTTCATTTTTACAAACATAGTCAACTTGATTGGACTGAAGACTCTTAGTGCTGATCTTGAATTAGAATTTGCAGACTGAACTTTATTATTGCTTAACAGGATAATTAAAATTACATTGTGATTTTTTTTTTTCGTATATTTTGCTAGGGCCCCTTACATTTTTTAGCTACACATCCATGAACTCTACGATGGCGTGGGGTGGAATCTCTCAGACCACCACATCCCAAAGGTGCTCGATTGCAATGAGAGATCCATTCGAGTACAGTGAAGGCATCGTCATGTTCCAGAAAGGGGCTTAAGACGATTTGACATTTGTGATATGGTGAGTTATCCTGCTGGAAGCTATCACTGTCCTCATTAAAGGATGGATATAGTAAGCGAAAACACTCAGTCTGTTGTGAAAACATCCCCACCACTATCCTGAACTGTTACAAAGCTCGTTCTTGTTCTTCATGTCAAATTCTGACCCTACCATCTAAATCCCACAGCAACAAAACATGACTCATCAGACCGCACAACAGTTTTCTCATCTTCCATTTTCCAGTTTTGATAAGCCTGTACATGTTGTGGCCTCTGTTTCCTGTTCTTGGCTCACAGGAGTTGATCCCAGTGTGGTCTTCTGCTGAACATCAGTTTTAAAAAAAAGCTCTTCTGCATACCTTATTTGGTTTTACAAGTGGTCATCTGACTTCCTGTTTACCTTGGATTACTGGAAGTGTATGATTTTTTTTTTCAAAGTTGTACTCCTTTCTGACAACTCCTGTATAAAATAGTATAATGCACAGTTTATATAAGAATATAACCAAGCATGGATTAAGTTTTTTAATTAGTTTGCTGCTATTTAGTGTCTAAACTCAGACTGAACTTGTTGCATTGTTTTTATTTTATTTTAGTTTAAACAGACAATATGATGAAATATACATAATATAAACTTTCTCAGCTGACGGTAAAGAGTGCAGAAATGGTATGGACTTAATTTTACAGTACATGCACACTTTGGGAAAATAGGCTACAGTCACATCAGAATAGAAAGGATGCTTGTACCAACATTTTTAATGCTTCCAGCTGCTGCTGCTGACTGTGTAGAAAAGAGGCTTTGGATGCACAGCGGGAGAAAGGAGTGGTGCGAATGTGTTGTGCTCCTTAGTGGTTCCCTCTAAAACTTTACAATGAAAACTTTGGATATTTGTGCCACCATCTTTGAAAAAAAAAGTGCTCACTCCTGCCAAACACACAGGATAAACCAAAAACTATGACTTTTCCTACAAATTCAGGTCAGGCAATAGTAGTTGAAATGTTTTAGACTGCTAATGTTTTAGTGAACCATGTTCTGCGTGGTTGGGATTTAGTTGGTTGTGCTGTTTAAGTAAAAATCAAGTGCGTGAGAAAATAGAGATGTGTTATGAGGTAGATAGCAAAAGGAGGAGTAAAAGGACAAAATGAGAACGAAAAGAGAGGGAGAGAGAGGGAGGAGTGGATGCAATGAACAGGAAGCATCCGGAATGAATTCCCAGAGATGTCCATGCATGGCTGGGCTGAAGTGGCCTGGATCTGGGAGGTGGAGACTGGGTGGGGGGTTGAGAGTCCAGCTGGACAGAAAGAGAGAGACAGAAAGAAGACAGCGAGATAGAGAGAGGGGCCCTGGGCGCTGACAGGTGTAGCCCTGCACTCCAGCTGAGGCCTCACAGCTGACCTGGATCTCTGGATAGTTCTCTCTGTCTATGTCTCTCTTTTGCTCTCTCTCTCTTCCTCCCCCTGTCAAAACACATGCTAGTCCTCAGAGGGTTACACACATGACAAGGCATTTTATGTTTCACCATGTTCGCTGTTCTTCATTTAGTATGGCGGGTCTTCCAACCAGACTGCAAAACATAACTTTATTAAATACTAGAAACATCTACGTTCATCTTGCATCTTATAGTTGATAACTACTTCAGACTCTGATTCTTAACAGTACAGATTACTCTCTCACAGATCAGACACGTCAACAATCATGAACAGTAATGAGTGGTTAGATAAATATGTCACATTCATCGGGGCAGCTGGAAGGAAAGCAGCAACGGCGAACAACAGAAATCTATAGGATGACACGAAATGCCTTTGGTTGGACTTACACCAGAGACGTTGTAATTAAATGACATCAAAGAATTGCTAAAAGCAATCAACGTGCCGGCAGTTCAGTGTTCATCAGCCATATTTCACTAATGATGAAATGATTAAAAAAAAAGAAGAGCAATGTTTAATAAATATCAAGGAGACATCTCTCTGCTTGTTTTTTCTCTTTGGCTTTGTAAAGAGGTCCTATGTACTCAAATAGTTTTATAAAATAATATCAAAAATGTCCATTAAAAGCAGCAGTTTTAATTTGCACTACCTAATCATTCCTTCTGAAAATCATTGAGGTAATTATTATATTAGCTTAAAATGATAGGCACAGTACATTTAACATATCATTTAGGTGGTTTAAACAAATATACATACTGCACGAGACTATTCCATGGGCCTCATCTTGATGCATAATATTACCTTAATAAATTCAAGCAGGTTTAACTTTTGATACATTTTACACTATCCTATCATCCCCTTTATTTTGTTTAAACAATTAGTGTTTCTATCATGATCCAGACCTTTTTGTCATGCGCTGTTATTTGAAACATCAACACGATTAAAAGCAGCCCCAAATTAATTGAATTTGCCCGACTGCCTCGTTACGTGAGGCGACTGTTAACGCGATGAGTAAATGAGCATTCTGATATGACAAGTTAAAATGATAAGGTCAGTGCGGCTGAACAAAGAGGAACCATTTCTGTCATTTTACAAAAGACTAGATTACACTCATGTTAAATAAACAACGAATTAGAACAGGGGCAGACTGATTTGCAGTTAGCAGCAAAGCAATTAATCTTACATTGTAAATGTGGGCACAGAATGGGGAAAAAAAATACAATGAGCACTATTGTAAGAGCGGCATTGCTTCATGTCATTGTCATTACAGCACTCGCTCTAATGAAATGTACTGTACTTATTATGAGCTTTGTCTTCCTCTGCCTACCAGCGGATTCTTATTTAGTTTGTCTTAAAATTTCATATCCCAAAATGAAGTAGAGCAATCTGTAAAGTGGATAATTTCATTTGTTTCTTGTGCAGGTTTTTGTGAGAATATCAACACTTAAGTGAGGAAGAGTGGCTTGCAAGCATATTGTCACTCATTTTCAGACACTTAAGAAACACGTGTTTGCTTTAATGTCGAGTCAGCTTGACATTAAAATTCTTATTTCCATGCATTTTTGCAGAACGGCAATTGATTTGGTTTTTTTTATACATATTGTTTAAAACAAATGCATTCCTCTGGAGGATGCATATCTTTACACACTTCTGTGAACAACTGGCATGAAACTGCAAAACTTTTAATATTTCATGGATGGGCATTTTTGTCTCAGTCGTGATATTTGACTATTTTTTAAAAAAAATGTAAGTGTGTGCATCCATGCATGCACCTAACCTACCCACAAACACAAACACACGCACATGCAACCCCTCAACCCCATCTCATCAGCAACCATTCATGTAACCACACACACACACACACACACACGTGCATGTACACTCATGTGGATATTATCAGCGGTGCTCAGCTGAGGCTCCAGGCCTGTCCGGTTCCCATGGCGTAGCAGTGACCAGGGGAGGAAGAGCTTATCTCTTCCCCAGGCCCCTCCCTCGGCCCCACGCCTTGGCTCTGGGAGCTGGGAGGCAGATGCCATGCAGGACCCCAGTGTGGCACGCTTCTGTGGCCAAAGCATATAGCGTTTAATGCTTAAGGGATGGGCTTTTGAACCAGACAGTCTATCTCATCTGTGTGTTTGTGTGGAAATGTGCGAGCTTGTGCAGGCCACACAGCAGATGGAGGTAAAGGCTTTGAGTATGACCATCTCCCACTGGCCCACCTGGACCCGTTTAGAGCATTTGGTACGCACACACACGCACACACTTTCACGCAGTCTGAAATCAGCTACTTTCTGTATAATAAATGGGACCAAATGAAATCAAGGTGCTGTGTTATCTCTGAAATATTACTTCCTCTAAATTTATAAGGACGTGATTATTGAGATGTCAAATTATGTGACGAGTACAGTAAAGACGATGACTGCAGACATCGAGCGATGCTCTATGAAGGGAACGACGGCACATTTTTGCACTGTTTCTGGAGCCGATTTCACTCAACACCCATTCTCTCACGAGCAGCTGAATGAATAAATCACCTCCTCACATTTGTGGCGTGCTCTCATTGTCACACTGCACCATCACCGCCAATTATGCTGAACTATTTCCTCACTAAACCAGAGAGTATTTACAGGTCTACAAAGAGGAGAACAGGTGTGTTGGAATGCGCAGCTGAAAAACTCCAAATGAGTTTTAAAGAGATGAGGTTAACAGCTTTGAAAAGCTCCTTTCGTCTCACTGAATTATGCTAAGTGTTCACAAAACATTGGTCTAAATATAGGGCCAGAACATGCCGCAGATTAGCTCGCACAGTGATGGGTCTATAAGACGGCGGCACGGAGCTGTCTTCCCTCTTTGACTGGCACAGCTTTGAACCCCACAGCGAAAATTCATTCCACAGTGGGTATATATCTGCAAATGTGGGTCTCTGTATTAGCCTGACAGTGTATCTTGAACCAAGGCTTTTATTTTCCCCCCTGTATTCAGAAGGAATCTTACATTGGGCTGAAACTGTATTCACGTATGACACAGAGTGGACTAAGGTAGAATAAATATGATGCTTCTGTAGATTATTTTAGAGCGCGAGCACCCTCCTTTTGGCCGTTTGAAGGTATTAAAGGAAAAATTCATTTTGGCTCTCCTGGCTAACTATATCGCACGAGCTCAAAAGTGCTGAAAACATTCAACGGTTTGACACGCTCAAGTCCTGTTTCAGCAAAGACACCCGTGCTTTAATATTGGGAGTCTTGCCTTTGATGTGTGATCACACATGCGCATGCCTACCACTCACACACTCACGCAGGCACAATACATTTGCTGAGATAAAGTGACTGCAGTGTATGACCCATTTTGCAGAGGCAGGGCTTTGCTTTTATAATGATGGAGAGTGTGTGTGTGTGTGAACACTTGAGTGTATGAATGCATAACCACTATCTTACAGCAGGATGACGCTGCACAACAGGCTTTTAAATCTTGAAAAGGAAGTGCTAGGCTGGTTTCTTGTGAAAATGCTCCTGTCACACGTCCGATCATAATGCCGTTAGCCATACTTACTACTCTTCCCGCCGGGGGTTTCGGGCAAGCCAGTAGCTTCTGAAAGTACTCACAAATATCAAGAAAAGAGGAAGCATTATTTTCAGGCAAAAAAAATAAAAAATCTTGTGCATGGGGTGCGTTGTGCAATACACTTCATGTTCCCTAAGTGTGGCAACAAGCCTTGAAATCCCTAAGCATGCTTCTCAAGCAGTTAATAATCATTGTTTCATGGTGCTGGAGGAGCAAGCCGGAGATAATGCTCTGTATAGAGATAGCGCACTGCCTTATTTCTGCCGCCTCCTGTTAACACAAGAGACAAATGGAATGGGTGCATCGCCTTGGAGCCATCCAAATGAGGGTGTCTGCTGTGGAGTGAAGTGAAGTGAAGGTGGAAGAGGAAGAAAAAAAAAAGGGGGGGGGGGGGGGCGGTGGCAGGCGAAGGGGGGCACAAGTGCCACAAAAATCAGGGAGCGGCTGCTCGACCCTCGCGGCGCATCACGGTTGCAGTCAAGTGAATGTGAAAACAAGAGAAAGCTTTGCGGAATATCGATTTAATGCCGCAGCCTGAGCAGGGGGAAGATGCGTGCTCCAGATTACACGCGCTCTATTTCCCACCCATACAGAATCTCCAGTTCCTTCTGTCTCCACAGAACCAGAGAGGGAGGCTGAGAGGATGCTCTTTTATGTCCCGTTGCCCTCCTTGAAGTCCAGCTGTGTAGAAAATCAATGTAGAAATGAAGAACGGGGCAGAACAACATAAATATGTAAAACATATCACACCGCCTTTGTGTCCATACACGTAGGAGAAAGTAATAGAGGACCTTTGTGCTCTTATAGCATTTTTTGCATCAATTAGCTCCAGGTGTCTTAAATAATAGTTTACTTTTTAGGAAAGTGAGAGTGAAGATTCATTTTGGGGTTTCTGCGGTGTTGAACATCAATGTGGGGCCTTGCTGAACTCTATTTGATCCTATTCTTTTTTCACTTTTTAATATTTGCGTCAGAACATTTGTGGCATTTCAGCCGGAACAGTATTGACTTTGTTAAGTAATGATGAATGAAATTCCTCGTGAATGTGCAGCACTTTGTTATGCAGGAAATTATCCACAAATTTATGCAACTAATTCAGATTACAGGGATACAAATTTGATTCTGTATTGCGCTGCTGTTCTTGCATCTGGTGGGGGTTATATGGATATCACATCAAAATGTGATAAAATCATGAGAAATAAGTGATGTGATATCTGGAAACATCCAGATCCAGTGAAAACAGCTCCCTGTTGGTGACTTTGGCAGTCATGTTGCTTTCTTACCTGTCGTCACTATGAAGACAACTTCGTGTTACATTTTCGCCCTCGGTTAATGTGCTAGTTGACGACCACTCAAAAAAAAAGAAAAAAAGAAAAGAAAGAAAGCTGACGTGTAGGCTCGCCACACATTTTCATACATTCCACTTTTATATAACGACGAAACAGAATGTGTGCGTTTCCCCTCCCTTCTATGACAAAAATCTTAAGAACAATTTGTTACTTATGCGCCCCCCACCCTCTCTGTCTTCCAACCCCTCCCGCTGAAAATTATGAACACTGAGCCGCACTCACATTCTTGCGCACGGCCAAGCGAGGAGGCGCCTCCGCTCTCGTCCTGGGCCAATGGCGCACGCACTCCCCTTATCATACTTATCCCTGGCTGGCCAATGGGCGCCTCGAACACAGGCTCACATGACGCCTTTCTGTGCGCTCCCTGTCCTCTCAGCGCTCAATCCCAGCGAGTGCAGGCATCACTGAAGACCTGACACCGGCGGAATCGGACGTTCGCCGTCCTCGGCGGGACGCACCAGGTGTTGTGTTATGCAAACTTCACTGCCATCCGATGACGCTGTCACATCCCGTCGACGAGAATGACCCCTGGCTTTGTCTGAGGAGCACACTTGGCCGTCTCCAAAACGCAGAGTCACAGGGGCAAGACAATAACGCCCAGAAGTTATAGAAATGAATTGTAAGTATCGACAAAATTTTACTTCCCGTCTTCTATTCGCTTTAAAAAAAAATACGATGATAACAATCCTGAAACTATTTTATTTTCTGTTTGTAGCCGACTTTGCTTTTTCTTGATTAAATTTTTGTTGTTTTTAGGATTTGCGATTGCATGTGCCACTTTTGCGCCGTTTTCTTTCTGTCCCTTTCTTTTGGTTTCCAAGCAGAATTAAATACATATTTTTTAAACCACTTCATAGTCTTATTTGACTTTACCTGATGCTCGGATGGTGTTTGACTTCGCTTATATTTCTCCTCTTTTGACGTTCTTTGCGCAGTCTGTGAATTTGCTCATTGTGAATGTGGGGCTGTCTCAGTGCAGGGCCATAGCATGAAATATAGATAAAAAGCACAGGGTAAACCCGCTGACCCCGGGCAGGCAGGCAGACAGACTGTGCAACCGGTCCGCACGACTCAATGAGGACAATCGGGGGTGAGAGAGGGGAGGGAGAGCAGCAGCAGAAATAAATGGAGTACTTGAAGCGCACTGAAACAGCGCTGCACTTCACTTCAGCCCGCGGGGCAGGATAAGGGTGGATCTTCAGTAACGTGTTTTGTCTGTTCAAATGTGATTAAACAAAGAAAAATTATTTTAAAAAGTACTTAAAAAAAGGTAAATAATTATTGAAGAGGCTTTTTCTACTTAAATTCCAGCAAATTGAATTTCACATTCTGAGGTCACATCACTCATTGAACCCTTTTATTGATTGGAAATTAGGGGTGCTGGGGTCAGGTGGGGTGCAAAATTTATGTACAGGCAGGAGTCAAAGCAAAAAAAAAAAAAAACCCAAAAAGGTGCCTTCAGATTGTTTTTTGTGCTTTACGCCAAGGCAGGGGAAGGGAGGGAGAGAGTAGGGGACCGGGGCCATTTGATGTTTTCAAAAGGTTTCAGATGGCTTTAATTAGGACCTATAAAAATCTGTCTGCCCCGTTCTCTAAGGTAGCGCTGTGGAGTACCAGAAGGGAGGGGAACTGGCAGAGGAAGAAAAAAAAAGAAAGAAAGAAAGAAAAGCAAACCGACACAGAAAGTCGCTTCAGCAAAGGATCGTCTAATCAAATTTTTATAACCCTCCTCTTCTCTTCTCCCTGCTTCCCTCCCTTGCCTCCCGCCCTCCCTTCCTTGATGCTGGTGGTATGTAGGCAGCCCTCTTTGTCTGGCTGCTGTGTTATCCCCCCCCTCCATCCCCTACCCTCCACCAACCTCAAACTAACTATTGCCTACAGTTGGTCCGACCCCAGACACCTGAAGGCTAGACATAATGATCAAGAGAAGTTCCAGTCTGTCTGGAGCACAGCCAGCGGTGTTTAGGTTTTCTTCTTTTTCTCCTCCTCCTTTTTTTTCTTCTTCTGCTGGCGCTTCTTTTGCTTGCTCCTCATCCACAATCAGCTCACGCTATGTTTGAGAGTTTGCGTTGGTGTCTGTGTGTGTGTGTGGCTGGAGTTATGTTGGTTTTTTGCTGCTGTCACTGTGTAGCATATATGGATATTGGATTGACTGTGGGTGACTAACGGAGTTGCAGTCTCCGCGCTAAGGAGACATCAAAGACTTTTTCTGTGTTCTATTATATATGTGTGTGTGTGTGTGTGTGTGTGTGTGTGTGTCTTTAGCTATGCACCTATGTATATAAGGAGCAAGATTTCGGCTATGTTGATTGGTGAACATCCGGAAGTTTAAGTTCAAATAAGTTATATCACCTGGCTCTTTTAAAATTCATTACATCGATTGCGCTCGATCGCTGTTTTTCCTGTATCACCCAGAGGAATTCTGATGCAAAGCAAGATTTATTATTAATGAACAGGAACTGGGTCCTTTGATGTTAAAACAACAAACATAACATATAATTTCTGCATGATTATTCTATTTTTACCATCTCAAGGGCTTCAGACGAGGCTGCGAGACGTTGTTCATGGTTTCAGTTCTGCTGACTCGGTTGTCTAGTCACCGAGGTTATGACGAGGTAGCATCTGAAGTCTAGCAACATGAAATGCACAACTCCAATTAGAAGTTGGTGGAAGATATTTCAATAGATTAGATTAGATTAGATTAGATAGAACTTTATTAATCCCTCGGGTGGGTTCCTCTGGGAAATTCGATTTCCAAAAAAGCACAGCACCGACAGAAGTTACAGAGTTACAGAATATTATATATATATATATATATATATAATACACACACACACACACACACACACACATATATATAAATACAGAGACAATATAAATAAAATATACGAAGGGGATAAATAGAATAAATAGGAATAAAAATAAAAATAAAAATACAAGTGAATTGCACATTTCAAGTATTGAGTCTATTGCACTGTTGACTATTTACAAAAAGTATTGCACAAGGTATTGCACAGTGAGGTGAAGAGGCACTACAGCTTAGTTGTCCCCCCCTCCTTTGTCCTCCTGTTTCCCCTCCCTCTCCCCTCCAGGGAGGAGTTAAACAGTCTGATGGCGTGTGGGACAAAGGAGTTTTTAAGTCTGTTAGTTCTTGTCTTGGGGAGAAGCAACCTGTCACTGAACAGACTCTTCTGGTTGTTTATGGCCGTGTGCAGAGGATGTCTGGCATTGTCCATAATGTCCATCATAATGTCCATCAATATCTCTATATCTTTGACACAGTCATTTATGGAAGTGTCTTCCTTTTGCACGTCTTTGTTTTGTCGATGTGCGGTGGTTAGGGATTATATGGCGCGGCTTATAACTGGATAATGAGCTAGCTCGCTTTATGGAAAATGGCTGGTTGAAGTCTTTGTTGGGCATCAGTGGAGATTGTGGTTGAATGCGGCACTTTTGAGTTGTTTTTCCCATTTTTGATGAAGTTGTTTGTGAGAACATTATCCCTTTTAGAAGCTGGACTGGCTCTAAGAGCAATGTAATCTCCCCAAATGTGACATTTTGAGGAGCAAGTGCCTGTAAAATGTACACACAGTTTTCAGCTGAAATCCTGCTACTTGTCTGTGTGTGTGTTTTCTGAAAGCCGACTGTGTATTGTGGAATCAAGAAGATTGAGGTTGCCTCTTCTTTCGCCACCAGCCTTTTTGAAGAGGGAAGTAATAAAAAGCTCAATGGGTGCAACAGGCTGTTCTTCCCGCCCTCGTTTTGAAGCTGTCTACCTGGAGATGAATAGGAGGCCCTTTGTAATGAAAGGGGAGAAGAGAACATTTTATTGAAGGCTCTGGATGCAGGAGGATGCACTATAGCTTGTAGATGGCGCATTTGTGTCAGGTTACACAGTTGTACTGCCCACCAAACAATGATTTATTGACATATGAATAATTATTATTTAAGATTCTTCACGGGGGTACAATTTCCTCGACATATCAACATGAGGATCACGACTGATGGAAATCTATTAAGCTCCAAGTAGGTGAAAGGAGTATTATGTAAACATTATCAAATGATTTAGTTAAATCCTGCTTGAGCACCTTACCTGACAATGACGCCGGAGAACCACAAAGCCACAGAGTTTTCGGTAACCACCTTTATGTGTGAAGGAGTGAAGTCACAGTCAAAAATGGCGGAGTCATTCAATTACCGGCGTCCCCTTTCCTGGGAAAAGTCCCGAGTTGCGAAGAGGTTAATTGTTTTCGAATCTCCATCTGAGGGGAGAAAATGGGTGAACGGGAGGGATAATTGAGCTGCTGATAGTTGAGTGGGTTATGGATTACTGTGCTTTTCTACAGCAGAAAAAGGGAGGCGACCAGGAGGGGAAGGGGGGAGAAAGAAAAGGGAAGGAAGCGGTGTGAAAGGCCCGTGTTATGCGATGCAGCCGCAGGGGTCGTCTGGCCCTTCTTGGGAAGAGGAGAACTTCAATCCTGTTTAACCCGTGAGGTGACCCTTGGCCCCTCGCATACTCCCGCCTGCACCAGGTGCAAGCCCTCACTGCTGGCAGCTCATGCACACACTGCAAACTAATTTTTCACACACTCTGCAAGCACTGGGGGAGAAGCCATATGAAAATGTGGATCCCTTTTCACCTTTCCACCCCCCCCAAGCTTCTTTTTCTTCATGCCATTCTATTGTCAGGGGTTAAAGTTACAACCAGGATGGGAGGGGGGTAGCTAGAGCCCATCTTTCTTTCTCCTCTTGTAAAATGTGTTATAACTAAGAAAACGGGAGCCAAGATGATTCGACGTGATGTAATAATAATCACAAGAGTGTTAATCAGAGGGATGTCATGTATAATTACTGCAGTGTTTGATAACACCGCAGCAACCACCTCGGGCCATTAGCGAAAGTTTCCTGTTATTATTAATGGGCGTTAATAAAATACAAGAAAACCAGCATGGAGCAAGCCCTTTGCATGGCCCACTGGTTACAACACTGTAAGGTTAACGAACCAATTTACATACTTCCAGCTACCGTCTGGGTGAAGTGACAAGGCAGACGCTCCCTACTCTGTGCTGTTGCGTTATGATGTTCAATATGGAGGAATGTGTCAAGTCTGAGTCTGTTTCTTGATTGTGAAGTGAAAATCAGTGCTGTAGAATCTGAGGTGGCTGCTTTTGTTGTACGTGTTTAATTTTATTTGAACCCATTTACACATAGCTGAGCAAATGTTGTCAATTGTACCCCCAATCTCTTATCTTTTGGAGGGGAAAAAACAAAACGGTGTGAGTGGTGTCTTCTTGGCTTCAGGCAATGAGAGTCTTGACAGGGGCGAGCCGCAAAAATCACTAAAGATGATGCTGGAGACTGGGAGGAAAAGAGGATTAGTATCTGTCCACCATTCTACTATTTTCATCTGGGCGATCACATTACAAATAGAGCCTTCTCCAAGCACAGGGACAAAATGAGGTCTGTTGGTGATCAATAAAGCAGTGTGAAAGCAGAGGGATGTTATTAAAAAAAAAAGAAACCAAAGGCTCTGGCTGGCATGGCCATCATCTCGACCAGTCTGCTGGAATCAGATAAGGGAATGGGGCCTTGCAGGATGGGATGTTTGGCCCCTGGGCAGCTTGAGATGACGAATATCCCTGCCACCGGCACCCATTGCAGACTGATTCCATCTGCAAATGGGCAAAATCAAAATGTTTTAGGATCTTTCTGGCGTCTCTAAGATATTGTAATTGTGAAAGAAAGGCCATAGGTAAAGATGAGTAAATAGGGACCCAGTGTTTAATCCCAGTGCTGGATGTTCGGGAGAAACTACGCAGTTATTGCTGCAACTCCGCTATTGTCCTCCATTGGCTGATGGCTTTTTACCTCATGCTTCACTTACATGATTTAAAGAATATATAATCACGGCTGTTTTCCGATGACAGTGTGTCAGAGCTGGTGCGAGTGTTCGTCTCAGATTAGCTCTTTGTGCCACGAGGAGAGAGGATAGGCAGGGTGTGGGGTGGCGGAGCGGGGCACAATACCTCCACAATCCCAGTTGAAAGAAATCATTTGCACAATTTTATGAAAGCGGTATTTGTCCGGTTGGATGGTTCTATCAAAGCCCAACAGCCACGGTGGAACGTGATTTTTAAAAAAAAATGACATGGTGAGCTACAAAGCCGGCAACATGTCGGGTTACAGTCATTTCTCAGCTGAACGCTCTCCAGGTAAATGCAGATAATGCGCTCTCGAGTTTCTCTTTCTCTTTCTTTAAGAAGTCTCATTTCTACAGATGGCTCTGAGCTGACACCGTAGCTGCCAGAGCTTCTGTTCTCAGAGCTAAGCTTGCACAAAATTTATGTAGTGAAGATGAAAAGACATCATGGCTACACACTCTACGCCTGTAAATTAATCCCTGGAAAAACTAACTTGGAAAAGCAATGAGTTTCTTGTTCTTACAGTATTATCAAAGCCCTTTCCCCCCCTGTACTCACGCCACAGATGCTCTTTATCTAAAACACTTCACAGTCTCACTTTTAAGACTTTTCAGTTTGAATAAGATGGTAGTAAACTTTCATGAGAAAGGTAAGTGTGCAGCAGATGTAACTAGATGAAGCGTGTCATTTCTTTGGAATTTGTTGTTCACTTGCAGTCATAAAAGATGACTGGCTTCTGCCCCTGTTTGTCTTCAGTTTCAGAACCCCCCTCCCCATCCCCAACCCACCTCCCTGCAGCATTTCCTGGTGACTCACTTCTCTTCGAGCCATTTATGCTTACAAACTTTGTGAGGATGAACCACGCAATTCTTGCGTTTTATTGTCCACGAGGGACCATTGGGCATAATGAAGTTCTGTTTCCCAGCTTGAGTTTGGGAGGCTCATGATTACAAATGCTCCTCTCATTGTCTCCCATCATCTCCTCCCTAATTGAAGACAATATAACGAGACAATGGGGTCTCGCTCATCACTCTGCGTCAATGGCATGCTCTATGGAACGTGCCAGTCTGTTAAAAGCGCGGTAGTGGAGGTGGGCGGCACACATGTGGATGGATACTTGAATGTGCATGAGCTTGTTTAATTTGGACCAAGAAGAAGATGGACAATTAAACTACAGCTCCCAGTGGGGCTGTTCATTTTGGTCAGCTTCCCCACGTCATGGCTGCCTGCCCTTGTAAACGCTCCTGGATGTGTCTGGGTTCATGCCTTGGGAGGGGGGAGTTGGGTTTGTGGGCGGGAAGGTCTGTCTCTGGAGGGTTGTCTCAGACGATTAGGACAGCCAAGTGAAGAGAGTCCCTGAGAGCCTGGCCCCCTTCACCTCCCTAATATACTCTGAATAAGTTTGTCTATACCGTGCGTTTGTTGTGGTGATGGAGGCGGGTGGGGGTCGTGTCTGGCCATGGTTTAGTAGTGTTTGTCATCTGCCCCCTTGAGGCCTCTATCGGCTTCTTTGTCTGAGTGTCAGACGTGCAATGTCAAACGCACAATGTGCCTGTGCAATCAGGGCGTATTGGGTTAGGACGTGACACTGGAATTCATCTTCTTTTTTTCAGTGTTGACAAAAGTCAACTTACTATTTCTCCCATTAGTTGTTTTTTTTTCTTAATATACAATTTTATGCTTACTTTATGGACAAAAATCCACAATTCACCCAAATACTGATATAAAACCACTTCATAACAGCTGCTGCGTCAGATTTTTTCCCCCCTCCGTTCTTTACTTACATAACGCATTTTTAATGTATTTCTGTAAATGACTTGCAAGACATAGATATAAAGGGACTACGAGGATATTCTCAGAATATTATCAGTTAGAAGCATATTGTTATGAGTAAACAGTTGGCTTTGTTATGAGTCACTGAAGATAAAAAGGGAAAAAAATTGCTATGTTAAAGTGGTGCACGGTTCGGAAAAAACTCTTTACGGCTTTTTTTTTGCCCCTACTAATTTGAACAATAAGGTGTTATGCTTTTTTTCCCTTTTCCCCACCACTCTTAATCTTGATTTTATGTGTGGTTTCTTGAAAAGCCAACTGAGAGATGAAGGAGAGCTGATGCAAGCCTAGTTGACGCTGTTGTTTCGGTAACTTTTAGAATTTGCGGTATTCGAAAAAGATAAATTGAAAAGTCTCGATTCATAAAAAAGCAATCTGTGTTATGTCTAAAAGCATTAGCAGAATTTCCTTTGAATCGAGGCTTAACACTCGCTTCATAGCTGTTCATACAAACAGTCCTATTGTTTGGTGGCTACACACATAATCTGGAGACCAGTTTAGTGGTCTCAAAGGTGTCTCTATGGTTTCACACAGTGCATCTCTGTATGAAATTTGGAAGAAAGATTCATTCATCTCAGCACAATGACTAACATAGAGGGCACTGAGTCCCAGCCAAATATCACAAGTTACATTGAAAACAAACAAAATGGCCTTGCTGTATACTGAGGAGACAAAACGTCCCAATGACTGATAACAGCTCTGCAGGATTTGGGCGCTGTGGGAGAAATGGCCTCTGTGGCTTTGCATTCAAGTCATTTGGCCATTTGGAGCACCAGGAAATGACACGCATTCCTCATTCCCAGTACCAAAATAAACTCAAATCTAGCTTCCTGCTATTTGTACACAATTACTTTTTCAAATTTCATTGATAATGACTTTGTTAGAAAATGTGAAATTGATGCAAAACACTGGTCTTGTGATTAAGAGTTATTATTTCCAGACAGCTTTCTACCATAACATAATGTTCTGCAATATATATAGTTGTATGGTTCAGTAGTAAACTGATATGAATGGTTGTACAAATCTACTGTATCTTAATAGAGTGACAGAAGATGCTCAACATTGAACAAAAGCAATCATGCTGACTGTGGGAAACGTTTTGGTTTTCTAACGTAAAGCCTGCAACTCGGTCTGACTCAACACGGGACCCTGCAATGACTAATCACATGACAACTTAACGTTGCTTCAAATGTGCACGTTGTAAGAGTGTACCTTCCTGCTCTGCAGATGAGTAAATGCATCAGGAGTTTTGATGACACCCAGCAAGCTGTTCTTGATCACTTTAGCCAATGCAAGCTTTACACAAGTGGCAGTTTTAGGCATCTCTTCCGTTTGTGTGCATTTGACAGAAAAAAAAGCTTAAAAATCTGCCTAACCTGATTTTGGAAGCTTGAACATTTTACACTTTATTTGACTGCACCTTAAGGTGTATTAAACCCATTTTGCATAAAGATTTTTTATATCTATAACAGGGTGTAAATAAACACAACAGTGGCAATTAAGGTGTGTGTTTCTGAGCAGTTATGTGTTTGTGTGTAACTATTATCTAGGGCTCAAACTGACCAATAGGGAGATTTTCTTTGGCGCTCCTCCTGTATCCCCCTGAAGATGAGGGAGAAGAGTTGTGATACCAAAAAGCTGCTATTTATTCTGTGTAATCTGACATACATGTTAGACCTCCAAAATCAGATATCCCTCCAGGCTCTTGAAGTGATGAGAAAATAATGCAATTTATTAGAATAATGCTTACACAAAAACAAATGTAATAACTCCTTTGTTTATTTCCTTCCCTCTAACTTTTTTTTCCCATTGGAGGTAGAAGAAGGCAAATCCAGTGTTGATGATCTCTATGTGGGCAGGAAGCCTTGAAGGTTTGCATCATGTCTGCCACGTTCTACCCGAGGGCATTCCAGCTTTCTTACATGCTGAAATTTGCACACACACAAACACACGACGCTTGCGCACGCAAGCTACCGTTTTCCCTCACAGCGCAGCAGGAGTCTGTCTTCATCTGTCCTATTGATTAATGAAGCAGGCGCAGCGGGTGTCGGAGAGAGGCAGGAGCCTAGATCAAGGCTGTGAGCTGCATCACTGGCATAGTCACGCCACACAAGTGCACGCGCACAGGCGCTCGTACGCACACATTAGCACGCACTTTTGCTGTCTCTGTCATGTTCTCTCTGTGTCTGTCACAGCAGACACCGTAGACACAGGCGGCCGTGACACACATGCATACTGAGAGACATGACACACTTGTCATTATAGCTCACAGATACGCCACACACAAATTCGCTCACACACACTCGCTCAATGAATTAACGTGGCTTGGCTGTGCCGGTCGCCTAAGCTGGAAAGGCGTTTTCTATAAACATAATGTTTGTAGATTAGTTGGGGTTAATGATCCACAGCCTGTGTGTGTGTGTGCGCACATGTGGGTTTTTGGCTAAGTGTAAAAGGTACTGCTCTACTGTGCTGTCTCCCTCACTTCCAAATGAGACATCCCCCAGGCACCATTACAAGAGCAGTATTTATGCTATTAGGAAACTGGGTTTGCAGCTCCAGCAGTGGTACCAGAATGAAACGGCTAAAATTATGTCTCAACTAACCTCACTGGGCAGGGCCACTATTTTCTTTGCATAAATGAGAAATTGCGCATTGTGTACTTAGAGGCTATTTTTAAAAATGCCCTGTTGGAATATCATGCGCATTATTTCTTAGCCGCATAAATGCAAAAGCCAAGGAACAGAGCCGTTTTTCTTCTTACCCGCAAGCATTGGTTCATTCAGAGTAGAAATAAAGATCACAACTTCTCTTTTCTATTTTTACTTTGTGTTTTAAAATTAGCCTCACTGTTCAAACCAGAAATAGACCTTTTGTAAAGGCTTTCTGTAAATTGGGATTGGTGGATTCACTGAGGGTGTGGTCCCTTCCAGCCAACCTTCCTTTTTTCTCACAAATGGTCTCTTCTGCAATGCCAAATGGACAGATAAATAAGAGCAAATGACTGTCAGGCCCCTACAAAATTTTTTATTTACGTCCCCCCCCCCCTTCCCAAACCTGCGCTTATCCGCCTTCGCTCCCTCCCCTTTCTCTTCCCTGGCGTTCCTGTTGAGGCATGCCTCCATCCCGGCCAACCAGCATCATTCAGGTCAGGGTGAGGGGGCAAAAAGAGAAGAGGGGAGGAGGACAAACAAAGGAGCACTGTTACTGCCATACTAGAGAGCCGACACCAGACTGGAGGGGTGTGGTTGGAGGGGTACAGACGGAGAGAGAGAGTGTGACTGAGGAGGTTTATCATTAAGAAAAGAGATTAAAATGAATGGGAGGGGAGCAGGGGTGTCTGCTCTGTTCACAGTAATAAAGAGGACAAGCAGTGCCAGTCTTTTTTTTTCTACACACACATTTGGCACAATCTTAGCTGTGTGTGTTTGTGTGTGAGTGAGTGAGAGAGAGTGTGATAGGGGAGGGATGGGGGTGCATTGTTTTCTGGCTATTGTACAATATTTGCTTAACCCTCATGTTTTATCTGTGCAGCTGCATGCTACAAATGAGATGCAGAAAAGAGTGTGTGCATGTGCACAATAGTGGCTGTCACAGCTGTTAGCAATTTCATCACACACATGCACGCAAACAGATTTTTTTTTTTTACAATGCTTGTATAAGTAGTACAGCTTAAAAAAATCTAAATGTAACAATTGCAGGTCAAACAAGTCAAGCCGAGGAGAGGAAAGATGAAATAGACAAAGTTAGACAAACTGTTAGTGGCTAAAACGATCGTCATTGTCATCATCATTGCATGGCTCTTCTCTTCCACTGGTTGCCAGTCAGTGTTTCCTGACCCCAACTTGAACCTCATTTCCATTTGCACTGATCTTTCTGCTGAGTTCAGTATATCTCTTTTCTTCTGGGTTTTTCTTTTGTTCGGTTACTCAACACTTTGGAATTCCACATCACAAAACATATCTCGACTTCAAACACTTGCAGTTTTTAGGTCGTGAACTGAACCGATTTCTAATCACTTATCTTGTTCTTTAAATTCGCTGTATGCCATGAGTAAGAAAATGGTTACAGATAACTCAATTACACGCGAAAGCTGGTACTCCATAAGGCCCGTCTGCTTTGTGGAGAGTTTTATTTATTTATGGGTTTTGGGATTTTTTTTGAGTAGGCTCCATTCCAGTGAAACAGTTTCTTAACTGTTCGTATGCACTTTGTTTTTCTTCTTTTGCTCCGTCAGGTCGGGAAAAGAGCTGGAACGAGAAGAGGGGTGCTCACAGCGTTAGCCATCGATGCAGAGTGAAGGAGCGGGTAGAGGAGCAAAAAAGACAAGTGAAAGAGGTAAGGGAGCTCAGTTTACTCTGGAGGGGGGTTATATATTGTCTTGTCTTTGTATCTGTTACCTTTTCATTCAGTTGCCTGAGTCAGCTGTGCACCTGGGGTGAGTTTGATGTTTGCATGTTTTTGTGAGTTGTTTGAATGTGTCTGTTGTATGTATGTATGTGCGTGCATGTGTCCCTGGTGTCAGACCCCAGCCACCATTTGAAGAACACATCATCCTGTCTGAGTCATCAACTGCCTCCCGATCTTCATTCCCGTCTTTATCTTTTTTTCCTCTAATGATCGTTGCTCTCTGCTGATGAGAAACCCACCAGCACATCTGTGTATACTGATATTTATTTTAGGAATGAATCTCTCAGAAAAGTAGAAACTTCCTGAAAATGTTGTTTGTACCTATTAATAGTAAAAAAAAAAGTATTTTCTTAAAATTCTACAACTATTTAAAAATCAATGTCTATTTGTATGAAGGAACCATTTCGATCCGCACTGAAGAAAGGTTTCGTGGAATTACAAAGCCTCTTGCGCCGCATTTCCATTTCACGCCGTGCAGATTTGACTCTTTCTCTTCAGCGGCCATTAGACTAAACAGTCCTCTTTTCAGGGATGCCACCTTCGCCGTCTTAACTGCGTTTCAGCTGTTCCCGAAGTGAGCAGCCTCTCGGAGAGTAATCTTCTCACCCTCTCTGTGTGAGGCTGAAGGCAGCACTAAATCATTTTCCACCATGCAGTCATGGACAGAATGGCTGCCACCATGCACAGATAGGGGGATGGTTAGAGAGGAGAGGCGCCGAGAGGAAAAAGAAAATGTTGTTTTTCTCAGTTCTTGCCATCCTCTCTTCTGATGAGACTCTCTCTTCTCTTCTACATCAGTCTTCCACCCAGACTTTACAATAGCAATGTGTGAATTGTCTTCCAGTATTTTAACATTACCTATCAAAAAGGTTCCTTACAAAAGGCAAAAAATTCAATTCAGAATGCTTCACTTCATTTCACGTCAGCCTGATCCACCTTCTCTCTGATCTCTCTCTCTTAGTTGCTCTTACCTATTTCTCCTAACTCCTTTTGGTTCTTTCCTTGTTGAATTGTGTCACTTGTGTAGCTCTTCCATTCGAGTTCGCACTGCTGCTCTGACCTGATCTATTTTCTACAACCACCACCATTTTAAAGGACAGGATATGCTGATGAGGATAATTTTGAAAGCTATTAGTTCGAATAGTTAAGGGGGGTAGAGCGTTGGTTTAAATAAATGGGAAGCTTTCCTCCAAGTGGTTGTCGGAATTCCAACAGTAATCAGTTGTAATTATTGCGCTTCCTTACTTTTTACATGTCTGTCCAAATCACTCCAGCTGGACCAGAACAAAGTGCTTTAAAATGGAAGTGGTTTTGAAGCTGTTTCAAGAAGGAACATTATTCTTCTGATGGATGTGCTACGCATTAACCATCTGGGATTTTGAGGGAAACGCCATTGTTTTAGGTTACTGGTCAAATGATGCAAGGAAGAAAGAGAGGAAAAAGGTGAAGGATGTTTTAAGCAAATATCCAGACATGCCACTACCCCCCCCCCCCTCTTTCTTTTTTTCTTTCCTACCAAGTGTGTCTGCCCTCTGCTTCTGTGGAATAGGACCTTTCAGGAGCAGCCGAGTCTATCTAAGCTGGCTTTAAAAGCCGCAGGACAAGCACCAGCATGGTTCTCTGTCAGTGTCCATTTGTGTATAAGGAGGTGGGCTGCCACAGTGTGTCACAAGGTTTCATATTTCAAATATATGAACGAGAGAATGACGGCCAAATGAGTCACTCCGTCATGTCATATTGATTCAACGCAGGACTCTGGGACAGAGCGAGTAATTGTCAGTTTCACACTCACGCAAAATAATCAACACATGATGGACAATAGTTTGCAGCGGTGCGGGGAGGTGAGGGGCTTGGACACACTGCGTCGGAGGCGACCATGAAAGCCTAACAGACAAGTGTCGAAAATGGGACCATTTTTATCCACACAAAGAACTCCTCAAAACAACTTGCTCTTTTTTTAAAACCATAGACACCCCGTCACCAATAAAACGTAATATGAGGAGAATTCTGAGGATTCGAATGAGAGCCTTTATTGAGTTTTAATGGAGAATGCTGTTTCAAAATGGATGGATGGATGAAAGATTGATTGGGGGGTGATGATCAGGCAGAAATGGATAAAAATTAAAACAAAAGAGGGTGAGAAGATGGAACAAGAAACAAGACAGGAAGAGGTTGCTGGAGAAATGTCAAAGCAAGCATGGAGAGTCCAAAAGTAGACAAGAAGTAAAGAACTGGGGGGGGTGTCCGGGGGCAATGCGGCAGTGCCTCTAATGTCTTTATAAGGTCATAAAATACTCTACTTCCTGGCCTCTCTAATTGTGAAGAATGGGATGGAGGTGGAGGGGAAGTCTCAACTCTACCTGCCTACTAAATGAGTCCCCTAAATCTGCTCTTGGCCTTGGGAGCTTTCTATAGGATCGCTATGCCAGCAACATGGATGCAGAGGGGGATGATTTCTGAGAAAGTCTATGTTCTGATAGTCTTTATTGCTCTTCTCTTTAAGATTAAGATAGAGAAAGACAATGTAGAGAAATGCAAAGGAAGAAAGAGTGAGTAAAGTACTGCAGCCTGTTTTAATGATCTTTGGAGATGCGTTGGAAGGAGGGTTCGAAGAAAAATCCAAACAACTGAGAGTAAGAATGTAATGTACTTACATACAGTTTTTCAGAGAGAGAGAAAAAGAAAAAACCTTGTGAAGTAAGAGTGAGAAAGAACATAGAGGTGGAGAGGCAGAAGATTTTATTAACTCTGCAGGGATAGACTGTAATGGCTATACTCCCCAAAGTAGCTGTAATGCTGAACTCTTAAAAATGTGAGAAGTTGCTCTTACCATCGCTGGAAACGAAAACATTTTCATTTCATAAACTGTTTGTCTAAGGGACCCTGCCCCAACCTCTAACCCACAAATGAGCACAGTAATGAACAGAACCTTCACTGCAGAAGAAAAGTTAGTTATTTTACAGTCTAGTGAAAGGTACAAACTAAACTTATCCCCAGATAAGCTCAGTTGTTCTTGAAATTGGGAGCCATTAATATCACTGTTTGTTTTGAAGTGAGATGGCATACATTTGAAAATAGCACCAGCTTTGGAGCATGAATAAGGAAAAGAGATATATATATATTATATATAGCTTTTTTTCTGGTAAAAGATATACAGCTTTTACCAAAATAAAAGCTGTAGAACAATGTACATTTAGATATGTAATATTTAGGGAAGCCAGATGTTGACATATGTGATGTAAATTAGGGTTGAAAGACAAAAGCTGTATTCACAGATTGAAATAAAAACAGAATCTTACACAGTCACAAGCTATGTATGTTTTTTTAGTGTAATTTGTATATCACTAACAGCCTGCTATCATGTGTCACTGCTGTGTTACCCACTGCCATTGAAAAGAATTTAAACTCTGCTATATAACAATCCTTCACCATCACCACACATTTGAATCTTGTGGCTTTCCCTTTTCCGTTAATGCAGCCTATATACTTGATATTTGAAATGAATGGTAATTTCAGGCATTGTGAATTTGTTTTTCAAAATGTAAAATTCCAGTCTTAATCTCTGTCTTTTGTGAGTGACTTAGGAGTTTCTAAGCCGTGCGCCAAACTTTTTGCTTATTATCACGTGGGTATGGATCGGGGAGGGGGGTTGTATTGTGACTAAACTTGCTACACTACAGGAGCTGTATAACAGTTGCCTTTTTTGTTACTGGGGTTTTATCAGTGGGTGAGAGAATAAAATGGAGTCAAAGGCAACCCCCTAAGCTTTTCATAATGCGTTCCGAGAGGAGACAAAGGCCCGTATTCACTGCTGGGTGTCGATAAGACCTATCATTAGGCTGCCATTGGAGGTATTACTGGCACACACAAACACACTTGCACACATATACGGAGTGCAGCAGGGCGCTTACTTCTGCACCCTTTCTCTCTTCTTTTTTCCCCCTTTTTTTTCCCCTAAAAACACACACATAAATATTCCTATGCGTGCCAGAAGTTAAAGAGGCAGCCGGGCTCACGGTGAACCGAATAAAGGCAGACGAGTGGACCCCTGCTGCTTCCCCATCGCAGCTGAATTCACTCACATGGAGGGGACATCCACTCGGCTAGACGTTGCGCAGCTGTAATTTTGTACGTCTAGTAGCAAATGCTAAAAAATATTTTTTTTAAATGTATATATTTTGTAATAAATCTATCTAAGCTTTATATGCTCTAAAAAGAAATATATGCCATTACATTTATAAAAATTGGAGAAAACCAAATTAAATAACAATAATGTGTTATTTTTATTTATAAAGCTTGTTTAAAAAATGACTTACAAAGGGCCAAACCACCTTTAGTCCTCTGATGCAATATTTAATTTTCAAAAGGCACGATCAAAATAACTTGCAGCTTTTTTCACTGATTATTAATGCTCTTCTGCTCTATGTGCAGCACCCCCCCCTCCAAAAAAAAAACAAAAAACCAAAACAAACAAAACAAACAAAAAAATAAAAAAAACAACCCACTTGTGTTTGCGCTAAAGCAGCAACACATTGGTCGTGTTTCGAGGTGTATTTTTGTGACAAACTCCTACCAAATGCTTAAATGCTTAAAAGCAGTTGAACAACCAGTGGAAACTGCCTGATGATCAAACTCCTTGTTTACAGTAGTGATGCTGTTGCTCCAGAATGAATCTGTTATTCACTTACTAATGATAAAATGCTACACGTAAGTACATTTACTTAACTAGACAGGTGTAAAATTAGGTGCTGAGGAGGAGTTGGGCTTCCCATTACTGTTTTCCCGTATGTGCGTGTTTGTGTGTCTGAGTCTGAGAAGGAAGATGGCACTGCTGTCTAGTTCCGAAGTAGATGATGGACTGTAGCTCGTATTCCCATTCCCTCTCATTAGCTCGGCCCCTGAGAATATATGAGGTTACTTACCTTCCCTTGCTCTCAGTTCGTGGCCAAACGCCAAGCGTCGGATCAGGGTCATTAGCCTCGCTATTTGGAACAAATGGCCTTCGATAGTATCTCAGCTATAATACAACAGGAGCAGATTAACCCCTTGATCCTTGAAGGATAGCATGTTGAACACATTAGGACGAAAGCAGCGATCAAGGCGGTGATGATGTTTATTTTTACTATCATTATTTGTCTGTTTCTGGCCTCTTTATTCATGTGTTCTTTGGTTGTTTTGAGGGGATTTTTTTTCTTATCTCTCTCTCTCTTTTTTTTTTGGTTGTTGTTGTTTTTTGCAGCAGATTTTGACAGTTGGAATCTCATTGCATTTCAGCTAAACATCACAGCTGTTTGCCTGAAAACAAAAACCACAGAGAGAGAAGTGGGCAGACGATCAAAGCCCAAGGAGGATTTGTCTGGCAGATAGAGGCTGGGGCTCTGCCTGCGTGGACTCTCTCAGCACAAGGTTGCCCCCTCATATCGCCAGCTTGAAAATTAGAGCTCACGAAAGGGAGCAATGCAGTCACAACAACCTCCTCCCTATTGCAGTTGCCTTCTTAATACATTGCGCGTGTGCGTGCGTTTTCTTGTCTTTTCTCCTTTATAGCCAGGTGCCTGACACTACACAGTTTTTTAGTGCAGTATCACACCACTCGTAGTACTGTAAATAATTCACCTGACTGATTTTGAAACCCTTCGGATTTGTTATGAAAAGAGCCCTCTACGGGAAATTTGGGATTATTTCCAAATCCGTAGGTACAAAAGGAGATAATCCATGACTCGTTTGTGTTTTGAGCCGCCAAGGGAAAAAAATGCAGCATGCTATATGTTTATTTCTGTCTAAGGTCACCAAAACCATCTTTCCATAAGGTTCCTTATGAGGTTTGTGGCCTATCGGGGGGGGGGGGGGGGTGTGTCTTCTGATGTCTGTTTTGAGCAGAAAGACACACCCAGAGGATGGATATAATTAAGACTAGTGCCTTTTTGTGAGTAAGGAGGGTGTTTGGATAACTGCTCTGGGTGGTCTAGCACTACATGTCTCTACCAGTTTTATTACAAACAGACACAATGCGGTAAGAACACACATGCATTCTAAGAAAGCGGACAAAGATTAGCATGTACTGTGCAACGTAAACATACACGTGAAAACAGCCATGTCGCTGGTTTCCTGCTTCCCTGGGACGTTGTTTGAGCATGGCACAGCAAATTTAAAAGAAAAAAAAGATGAATTGATCAAAGCAGCGGGCAGACATATGTGACGTTCAGGGATGTGCACTTAAATTTACACTGTTGCTTTACAAAGATCATCACATAGCTAACTTTAGCTTCGCCCCAACCATCACTTTGGCAGTGAATAGAAGCCAGATGAGCCAGAAGGGGATCATTTATGTACATAAGGTACACACAAAAACCATAAATGCTACTCTGGAGTAGATTGAAATATTTTATTTTCTTAGTGCAATTATGGAGCTTAATGAACCTAAGACAAAACCTAATTAAACTGTGGGATTTTTCAGTAAAGAGCCCTGGTAATTGTTTGCATTTATATAATGCTTTTCTGGTCTTAGTGATCGCTCAAAGCACCACTTTGTACCAATAGCACATTGGGTACGATGACACGTTGATAAACACATACACAGATACACCCACATTTTTGGTATTTCAACTCAAGGGAGCCCAATAAAGGCTAAATTTTAATTTAAGACTTGTGACTGAAATGTACAGTTCGCTGCTTTGTCAACTATCCGATAAATCACTGTGGAGTTTAAAAACTGTCATGCTAGCTAACCGCTTGATGACAAACTATATTAAGGAGGAAAATCAAAATATAAAGAAGTGCTCTCAACCATATAAAAGTTAAACGTCTAATTAACTCTTTTAGAAACAAACTCTAATTTATTCAAGGCTTTCTTGTACTTGGTGGAAAACAAAATGCAATGCCAGTCAATCCCACAACAAGGGCTTTTCTACCAGTCACTTCTGATTAATAGCGTCTTCTTGTTAACACATAAACACCGCGTCTACCATCAGACCCTCAAACGTCTGTTAATTTGCAGCTTTTTCCCCCCTTTGTGTGAATTGGCTCATTTAGTCAGCAGGGAGAATGCTGATCTTGTAGCATTGGGTTTGAAAACACATGGGTGGTCCTGCTTTCTTTCTGGGTTTTTTTTCTCTTCCCCAAATGTACTGAGCATAAATTTGTGACTCCATATAGGGACTTTAATGATGAGAGTACTCTCCAGGGTCTCGTGAGTCTGCTTACTGGAGCAATAAGAGGGAGATGGCAGTAAGAGAGGTGGAAAAAAATACAGTGAAAGAGAAATGGAGAGGTGGGAGCGAAGCAACGCACCCTTAAAAACCGTCCAGACAGAAATAGTAAATTGCATATTCTCAAAGATGCAGGAACTGCAAACGGGTAGGAGGGATTTCTCCTTCATTTGTAGTGAGCAGCTTTCCTCTGCTGCACTGTTTCACTGTATTTAACATCAAAGCAAACTATGAACAATTGAGGCAATTTTTCATTCGGCCAAGGTCAATCATTGTTCTTTCTCTGGGAATGTAGATCTGGCTGCGAAATTCAGAGGAACCACATTTCACTGGCAAGTCTATTTTAGCAAGCCACCTTTTAACTAAACCGCTGAGTGTGTGTGTGTGTGGTTTAGATTGTACATGTAAAGAATCTTCAGGTCCATTTATTAAAGCTGCATTGTGATTTTTTTTAAACCATAGTTTTAATTAGAGCTGTGTCTAGACTGCTTTTAATAAAACCTGTGACTTATGTATGTAATATGAAAGGAAAAGCAGATACTGCATACAGTAAAATGCCACACTTGAAATTGACCTTAAATTCTGCTCGCAAATTTATACAACCCTAATCCTGGATCAGATTCAAGAACCAAAACTCCACTTGCCATGTTTACATAAACAAAAAGGGGAACTGGTTGACATATATATATAGTAAATGCTTAAACACTGAATATTTAGACACAGAGATATATTTAGACCTCAGCTCTTGTACTTGCTAGATCTAACCACGACCACATGAACTTTCTTGCCAGGAACCAAACGGTTCTTGAACCAAAGAATATAAAGCTAAAAAGGACTCTGAGAGACTGGTTAAATCTATGAACAGCAGGCAGCTTAAAGAAGTCATTAATACAGCTAAAGTAGCTTAAAAAAGGCATTTATGAATATGTCTTCCATGGGAACTTTGATGTGTTTTTTGACCACAAATGAACAGGCAGCTTTGAGAATACACAGAGTGACTCATTATTTGTCTCAATGGGAGTCCAAATGGCACTTGAATCAAAGAAAACATCAGGGGATGCAGAGAGGGAGGAAAAAAACGGAAAAACACAAAACATGACTCACTAATGAAGAAACTGAGTAGATGCAATTTTGAAAAACTACAAATAATGTAATTTATGCTAACTATGTTTGATTTCTTGGTATTGTCAGATGATATTACCCAGTGCCCACATATGCCATTATTAGCGTAGTCATAGTTTCATATTCTTTGGATGACTTCTTCTCGTTAATTCGGCTTTTTGATTTGCCAAAAGTACAGAAAGTAAGTTCTGTAAAATGTAGGACTGGAGTTGAATTATCAGGACCAACATCTAACTACACACACACACACAAACACTGTACACTTGAAACAATGTTAACACAACAAAACACATTTTTAATTTTTTTTTCTTTTATTCAAAATTCCCTGATATTGTTTAAAGCGAGCAAACCAGAAGAAGAAAAAAGGAAAAAAAAAGTATAAAAACATATTAAGCTTAATATAAAAATATTAAATTATTTATAGGTTTGGCTGAATTTTACAGAGTCAAAGTCCTTTTTTCCCCCACCTTTCCATCTGGTCAACCTAAGATTTTCTACTCAAAAATTCTTTTTGATAATTCATTCTGCCTCCGTGCATATCCCTCTCAGCCCTGGTGTGTAGAAATGTCAGACACCAAGATTTATAAGGCGTTACATTCCCTGCCGTCATAATGCTGAAATTCTTTCATGTTGTGGGCATCACATAATCACTGATATATCATCTTTAGTAAAACACATGTAGAGGCTACCCCGGCACATGATCACAAGCAGGTTTCTTTTTTTTTTCTTTGACAGACTCCAAAGTGACTTCAAAAAGGCTCGTTCCTCATATCCGTGATATCAGGATTCTTGTACTTCAGGCAACAACGTACTGTCTTTCTTTCTTTCTTTCTTTCTTTTTAAACACTTACTTTCAACTCATTTATTTTCTTTCTTCAAGATGAATCATGTATTAATCTACACACATGCTGGCTCTGTGTCATTGTTCCTTAAGACCACCCAGAGTGTTTATATGAATCGGCTCATGAGTGGGCTCTTTTTTTTGTACATAAAAAATTGTGTTGGTTCTTTTTTTATTTTTTAGACGGGGTTTGGTGACGTGCTGACGTATTACACCTAATAGTGTTGACACATCTGTCTGCGATGTTGAATCATTTACGACATATTTCACCACCACAAAAATATTTTTGGAAATGGAGGCATATATAAACTAGTCAGTGTGAAAGCGCCGCAGTGGATAATAATGCGGGAAATAAAACCCCGAAACACTGTGTCGATTGCAAGAGTGTGTGTGTGTACGTGAGTGTCTTCCTTTTTGAATGTACGTGCATCTGTTTCTTTGTGATTCATTCACAGAGATTGTGTGTGTGACATTTTAATGACAAGCTTTACCAAACAACACCTGAATTTATCCTATGCTTTCTTCTCTGTTTGTTTTCTGTCCAGGTCCAGACTTGAAGGAGGCACGCAAGCACAGAGACACACACATAATGGCACCTAGAGGCTGTCTGCGGTCTACCACCACCCTACCACACACACACACACACACACACACACACACACACACACACACACACACACACACACACACACACACACACACACATGCATGCCAGTTACGCTAAAAATCTGAACACTGAAGGAGGATCATTATGGCCTCCTTCAGGAAGCAAACAATGTTTTCTAGTTTTCTTCTCCAAGGAGAGAAACATTGACAAGTTATATTCGAGAAAGCTACAAAATTCAGTCATTTAAAGAGCTTTGTAGTTTCCAGTACCAGCACTGTTAAAAGCTGTTTTTTGGTTTGATTTAATGCGAGATGTAAAAAAACAAAACAAAAAAGCTTAAATGTCAAATTTAAATTCTCACTTTTTTTATTTCTAATTTTCCAAGTCTTTGCTCATGTCATATCTCATATCATTTGCGATTTGTCCACGTGTGCACGTGTGCTTATGCCTGCTTCGTTTTTCAATTTCTATTTTCATCAGTCAAAACCCATCCACACAAGTCAAATTTAACAGCTGCACCACATATCCCACAAGCCCCCTAACCCACCCTGTGTCCCTCCCAGGGTTCCCAGCATCCTGCTTTGCACACACTACCAAAAACCCAGGCATGCTGAAATTACAGTGTGTGGAGGAGGATTGTGGGAAAGTGTTCCCTCCCTCTAACTCTGTATTTGCCCTTTTCTGTTTTTTCCCCCTTCATTCTGCTACAGTTTCGGACGTGTTCGGCTTAGTTTGATGTTCGGTTAAGTGTCAAACCGAACGTTAAGTTGCAATTTGCATCAGCAGTAAGGGTGACTAAAGTTCAGCGTGAGATTAACGAGGCACGAATGTGGCGCTAAATAAGATTGACCCTATTGTATTGATTAGTCTACGGCTAGGGTGATAGTCTGTCCTGTTCTGATACCGTCAGGGAAACGGCGTGTTTGTGCATTTTATGAGCTTGCACGCACACAGCTCATTAGCATATAAAGATTAATTCATTTGGTTTGATGTTCTGTTCAGTATGTCTTCAGAATGTCACACTGAGGTATGTGTGTTTGTATTTATACTACAAACACACTCAAATGTAATAGGATTTGTGTGTTGAATTCAATTTGCGAGGTTAATAGAAGTAACCAAGAACAGTGTTGGACATAGAGTTACACACGATCTGCTGCCAGCTTGCAAATAACTGTGATTTGCCAGATAAAACCAAGTAGTGTCAGCTACAGAGGCTTGAACTTGTATTCAGCAGAAAATCATTGGATTATGCAAAGTGCAGTGCTCCTTGAATCAGTTGTGGCATTGTGCTCGCGGTTTGTAGCTTCAGGTTAACTGAAAGCACCGCCCTCGCACCGACCGTGTTCCTAACCAGCTCTAATGATACACCCCATCAGTTCAGCTTCGCCTGCACCGGGGTTAGCTTGGTTAACAGTCGGCTGAGGTGAAGCGTGAGAGTGTGTGTGTGTGTGTGCCAGCTATTAAAGCACTTCAGAATCAGAGTGGAAAGGACTCGCACTGCTAATGGACGTGTCTATTGATGTTCCCATTTAGCGGCACACTGTAAACGATAGGCCAATGATTGTGTTCAAGACGGAAGGAGGTGGAGGAGGATTGAGAGCTGTTTGGCTGGGCGATGATAATGACAAAGAAGGTTATTATTTGGCGCCCCATGGAGTCTCTCTGGGCTTTGTGTGTGATGGGGAGTAGCGAGAGAGGGTGAAGAGGTGCACTCTTTCTCTCTGTCTCTGTCTCTCTCCCTGCCTACTAGCTATTATTCCTTTCTCGCCCACCCCCCCCACCCCTGTCCACTCCTCTCATGACATTACTTACTGCAGCCAGTCTACATCCATCTCTTTTTTAGCATCCTCCTCTATTTCTCTTTTCTTTGTTGCTTTTTTCTTTTTTAACTAGATAGCACAGATAGCTGTTGTGACAGTAAATATAAAATAACAGTAAAAGAAGTCAAAGACAGAATAATGCAGCAGTGGCAACAAAATAGTTTCTCTTTGTAAATTTTTTAGGATAACAGGTTGCAGTTAAAATATTGATTTTTTTTTTCACACAGCTGTGTGTGTGTGTGTGTGTGTGCTGTCAGTTCTAATCACTGTGTGTGTGATGAATATGAAAACAGTCAGGCTGCCTGCAGGTTTGGCAGGAGACCACCTCCAGCTGGACTCAGACCCCTACTCAAGTGTGTCTGTGTGTGTTTTGTGAACGGGGTTGTACAAGTCAGCTTGTATCTGTCAGTGCTGTGACAACCTCAAGAGGACATAACAAACAAACCCCCAAAAAACAGTTATATAAATAAAACACTGCAAAACACACAACAAATCAAAATCCCACTAAGAAAATTCATCAAGTTTAAGCAGCTTTAATAATTGAATTTGATGCTTTTCTTATTTATAATGTAAAACTATGCTATATAAGCTAGAATGTATTGAGACTGGATTTAAAAGGTAAGGTAACGCTGCTTTTGATAATGTCCTGTGTTACATCATCTATCCTTACTTGCTTTTTGGATTTAAGCAACCTAATTCTTTCCATTCTAGCTCGTCAGTCCTTTGTTTTATGAGTATTTGTGTCTCGCGTTCTTTTGCACTGCTGATTCTCAGGCCTTAAATACTTAGTTTGTCCCAAAAATTGGGAAATTGCTGTGTTGCAGCAGTCAAAGCATGGGGAAAAAAACCCATCTTATAATAATAATCACAGGGTGAGACTGCTTAGAAAGGTTGGGGGCAAAAACACTAAAAAGATGCTTAATTAACCAGCAATTAGCCTCAAAAGACTCAATAGATTTATTTAGTATTTAAAGTTGGAGCTTAAAGTAGAGCTTAAACATAATAATGCTGATGCTGTGGTACGAGCTGGTAAAGAGTCTCTTATCTGTTTTTTCATCAGTGGAGCTGAAACACATGTTGGGGAAGGTGTCAGCTGCATGCCTGGTTAGTGGACACAAATATCTCATCAGTGTAGTAAAAATCCATCTATCATTCTGCGTGTGCACACGTCTGTAATCGCAGGGTGGCAGATAAAGAGGGAGATGCCATTCCAGCTGTGAGGGGACACACACACACACACTCAATCACACAGAGCCGGAGGCACGTGAGCAGGTGAGCATTAAGTCAGGCAGCTAAACAGATCACGTCGCGGTATGATATCTGCAGACAGGCAGACAGAGGAGGCCGGTCTGTACCTGCAGGCAGAGAGCAACAACTCGCAGCACCCTCGCCAGGAATTTCCTCCCCCTCCCGAGAGAGAGAGAGAGACATGGAAGTGAAGGAGAGAGACGGGCATTAACTGGGGTTTCCAATTTTGTTTTTATGCATATCCAGTTTCTTCAAGCTATTTAACCCTAAACCTGAATCCATTTTTTTTCTTATGATATTTTAATCATTTACTGCATGTGTGGGAGCTCCAGAATTCTGGCACACGTAATTTCACCCATTAAGGCCTTTAGAAATGTTACCATGAACATTTTTGTGTTAGTAGTGTACCGAACAAAAGTGGATAATCTAAAATATATTCCTTTTGTTAACTCACAACCGATAAGAACCACACAATCTGAATTGAAATGTTTTTTCTTAGTTTTCTTAGTTTCACATCTCACCAAGAAAAAAATCTGTGTGTTCCTCTGCCAAAATAGGCATCAGTAGTAACCTTCTACACTAGTGAGACAAAGATCGAACGAGAAGGGTACAAATCTTACGTAGAGAAAATGAATCCTAAACCTTATGGTTGGTGACATTTCAGCCCAACACTTATCTTTAACACCATCTGATGAAACTGTATAGACAGACATTACAAAACTCGATACTGTGCTATTGGGTGCAGTCAGTTCTTTTGTTGTTTTTCGAGTAATTTAATCACCTCTTGCAGATGCCTTTCTGGAATTACAGGTATGTGGGGTTTTTTTTTTCTGTTTTCACAGTACTAACTGTGAAACACTGACAGTATCCATTACACCAACTTGTTCTACAAGTTTCTGTATTGCTGGCACTCCTTTAAAGTAGTTTTGTAACAGTACTTTGTTTTAAGTCTGTTCAACATATGTGGTGGTAATCTGCGGCATCCTGTATCACATTCATACTGTGGTCTCTTACTCTGGACCACCAAATAGCGTCACCGAACCAACTGTGGGATGCGCCGTTGCTCAAGAGAACGTCAGCATTAGTCATTAACTAGAGAACCCCTTGAGTCACTTCTCCAGCTTGTGCACAAATATTATTTTCCCCTTTAATTTCCTCTCCTTATTCTTAACGTTTGCGCGGCCCCTTTTCAAAAGCTCTTTATAGCTTATAGTTAACCTAAAAAGAGAAAAAAAAACCTCCTGAAATTTTCACAAGTCTCAAATCTGCCTCCACCGCATCCACTTATCTAAAAATGTTTCAGTGGTTAAATGTCAGAGCTGTCTGTGCCATTAAGGCCAGCATGTTTGAAGGAAGGACACCCATGCCAGCCCTCTCCCTCCTCCCTTTTCTGTCTCTTCTTATTCCTCTCCCCACTTAGCTTTCTCATAATGCTCCAGCACAACCCCCCCAACCCGTGCTGGTTTGAGGGCTGATGTGCAGACCTTGTCATTCAGATTAGGGCCACATTGTCAGCTCAGGGCCCTTCTCTCTCTATAGTTGCATGTCCCAGATCTTTCTTCCTACTGTCATCTTCATCCTGCGGCCAGAGAAGACCTTATAAAGCTACATTCCTTCTCATCCACTTCTGTCAATTCCAGCGCTGTCACTCAAATCACTGTTGTGGAGAGTGAAAAGAGACCAAGTTAACGTGTCCCTCGCAGCAAGGACTGTGCTTTTTGGTCCAAGATTGGCTGTCATCAGCTAACAAATTAGTTTTATTATTACTATTATTATTATTATCATTATTATTATTGCTCGGGACCTAAAAGCTTCAGAATGCCAAATTAACACATGCGATCTAAAATTCTTCACAAATGAATACTGCTCATTGTTTTCCTGCCTAACAGTAAAGACAGAGCCATCTTGCTATTTTTAACTCTCTGTTTTCTGTGTAAAAGGAGTATGTGGCATGCGATGAGATATCCGCCACATCAGCTTAGTCACTCCTTATCCTGCCCTGGAAAAGCGTCCCAACAACGTTTTTATCATCCGACCACATCTTGACTCACTGCCACAGTTGCCGTCACATCGTATCTAATTGCTCCAGCAGCTCCGTGGCATTTGATTTCTGTGCTTCTCACAAACCCTGCAACTTGTTTTTTGTTTTGCTTTTTTCTCTCTCTCTCTCTCAAGTTGATTCAGCACTGTGTAATAAAGCCATTGATGCAAAATGGTGGATAGTTTCTTTACTGTTTTTAGTGTAAGAAGAGGAGGAAAGAAAAAACACCCCAGTCTTTGGCCACAGCGCCACATCATAGCGAAATGGCAGCCGCTATCGATCAGGGTGAGTCGGCAGTTTCATACCCGGTGTCTTCCTCATCCTGCAGCTTGCATGAAGCTATTCAGGCATGCTGGGGCCTCTCTAGACACCACGCCACTGTGCTTTCAGTAAACTATATGCCAATTGGCTGCAGCCTCCACCCAGGTGATACGTTTACTAAAACCCACTATGAGTCAGGAGTTTCAAGATGACTTCCCTTTTCTAACTGTTATTTACCAAGGAAATGTTTTCTTACACACTGACGAGTTCTTTGGTGTAATAATGACCATGTGGCATGGAAGTCATTGGTAAATGCAGCTCTCCAGGCTTGATGGAAAATGTTCTTCTACTAAGAAATCCAAATAAATGGGTTTAGTGAAAAATTATTCTTGCTTAAAGAAGTTCAGCGTATATTTTAAAGTCTTCTTTTATACCTTTCTAGAGGTAGTGGATGTAAAAAAGGAAAAAAAGCTCCAAAAAGATGTGAAAGATGGCAGCATTGTGATTAACCGAACCTTTAAAAATAATGTTTTCTTATAATTTATCACTATTTATTGTCAGTTTATATTAACTGGAAGTTTGACTTGGATAGTATTAGTCATCTGATTAGCCTAACTGGAAAAGATGGTATAATTCAGGTTTGTTACAGTCATGACCTTGTCAGTGTTACTAAGAAAGGGAGGTTTGGTGAGAGAAGAAGAAAGAAGCTTTTCCCTCACAGAGAAGATATGCTCCCGCCAAGCAGACTGTCATCCCCAGTCACCATCAGGTCTCTGCTTGCCCCAGTGAACATTCAACGCTGTCGGTGAGTTTGAGCTAAATTGAAAGAAAAAAAACCATCGACCGTTGACTGTACCCTGTGGCTAGTCTTTGTCACAGAAAAGAAGAAAAGAACACATGCAGAAATCTTTGCACAGACATGGTCTTAGAAGGGGTGGGGCTCACGAGGAACGCATCGTCCATTCTCCAGAAACACAAAATACTTGTAGCTTGCAAACCACAGCAAAGGTCACAATCAACATTCATTGCTGTCGGTGGGTTTAACTGTGTGGGAGAGCTCACTGAACGATGAATGCAACTGTGTCCCAGATTTCATCCGACCGTCACAAGGAATAGTGTCACGTTATGCTGATGATGGTGTTTTTTAGTTCTCTGCTTGCCTCTGTCCCTTGCCTACCCTTAAGAGCAGTAAACATGGACGGTGTGAATTGACAGGCAGTTCAGATCGCATCACGATCACTTTGGGGGCTGTAGACTTGGGGGAGTGGGAGCTGGGGAGGAAGAAAAATGTTGCAAGAGGTAGCTTGTGAAAAAACTGACCTTTGAAGAAACGGTGCACATGCCTTGTGTGTGCATCGGGGATTGTATCAATGATTTAGAAATTGTAAATACTGCATAAGAATAGTAACTATTAAAGGTTAATATAAAATACTGGTAATTATGGTTATTGGACATATATTCTATCAGCCTTTTAAATGGTAATTTGTCAGTTTTAAAAAAACATTTGTTTTTCTAATACAGTGAATATATAAACACATTATTATGCATTCCTGTTGTATATGTGTATTTTTTCTGTGTTATAAAATAAATGATTGAGAATTCAACCCTTGGTGATGTGATGAGTCTTTCACATAGATCTTTGTTAAAACCAAGTTAAAAACTATGCAAGACATTAATGCAACTGAACAAAGCTCCATAACACTAATATATTTATATATATTATATACATATTTTAATGTAGTCAAGATGTCACGTTTCGTCTTAATAATTAAGGATTGTTATGTATTTTATAACTGAACTTGCAATATTTGTTAAATGATGTCTTATGCTCTTAGTTTTTACTAATCTCTGAACTTTTGTTCACTGAGAAGAAATGTTATCTAAATTATGTAGCACAAGTGCCTCTATATAGTTATACAAATGTAATATTGATGAATAAATTGAGTTACAGTATTAAAGTAGAGTGTGTGTGGGGGTGTGTATATAGCTTTATACATACACAACACCAGGACTTAAAATCCAAACAATCGAAAAGATGCAAAAATAACTTCTACAAAATTGTTACACATTAAATACACAGTTTTTACCCTTTGATTTTTTGTAGTGTGGTTTCCACTTGCCATTTATAAATTACGCAATATATGCCTGCAAAGAGTTTTCTATTTGAAAATAGCATTAAATTTAAGGATTCTCTTAAGTTGTGAAAATATTCTTGTATATGCGAAGCTACTCTTTAGACTCTTTCTAAAGTTTACAAAGTGCAAGGCCAGAGAGATGCTTTTTTTGCCTGGGGTTTGCTGAGCTACCTTACCAGGAAAGTACCTGCTTGTTTTTCAAATGAAAAACTGATGTGTGCCGATTCTGTATTATAACACTTCTTGACCAGCAAAAATCAAGAACAGTACTGGTGGAATTGGAAAACCCCTGCAAGTGGTCTTTTAGTTTCACTTTAGTTTCACCACATGTACTGTAACAGTAATTTGAAGCTTTAAAAGCAGGCCTACTTTATATTCTTTAATTTTAGACATGCCTCTATTTTTGCGATTGCTTATATTATGTAAGTTAATGTCCATCATTTTAAGATGTTATCTAAAGAGTCTAAATTCAGAAATGTTTGCAGGGGAAAGAAGCAGTTACTTAATTTACCATTTATAAGAGATGTGCAGGCCTCGTTACTGGCTTCAGGACTGACACCAGTGGCAAATAAGAGTACACTTAGTGTTCTTGTGCAGATCATGTGAGAAATATTGCCTAACCACTAACAAGAAGCTGTAGATGATACAGAATGAGTCATGATAACAGTAATTAAAGAACATTCTTTGAAAATTAGTTGTGAATATTTTACCAAGTAGAGAGATAACTCATTCTCACAAAGCAGTTTTATGCGCACTGTTAATGACTTTGTGTGTTTCTTTGTGTGTGGGTGTGTAGGAAAGATGCAACCAAAGGTCACATTGATTTTTTTTTAAGGGGGGGAGGGTACAAACAAAATGAAGGCGTATCAGACTTAAGCACAGTTCAACGATCTGCATGACATGTGGGCTACACCAAAAACCACCTTCAGTGAACTACAGCAGCTAAAGAGAAGTTATTACGTCAAGAGAATTGCCTTGTACACATAATAACAAAATTAATTACTTCCTTTGTCCACTAGAGGGCCACCAAAGACTGGGAATAAAGAAAGGACAAACTAGTGAAGCAGTTTGCAGATATATTTTGTTTCTTTTGTTACATTGAAATCACAGAAAGTCAAAATAGAGCATGTGATCACACATTTACATAAGTTGCAACAATGTATTTTTGTGCATGACAATTCAAAAAACAGTGAAAATAACAGACTACAGAGAAGGGGCTTTATTTTTCATAACAACATGAGGGCTAAATAAATCTACAGTTTTCATGCTATTACACACTTAAAATAGTAGAGTTTGTTTTCATACCACTTGTATAAGAGTTAAAGTTTAATGCTCTCATATATCCAGCGCTTTACTCGCTCATGGAAAAGTTGAACGTAGATTTTTATTTGGGGGGGGGGGGGGGGGGGGGGGTGCAACTCATGTATATCTAAAATGCAATTCCAGTTGTTAGAATTAGTGTTGTTTTGTGATATAAAGTAATACCTGGAGCTTCCACATCATCCTGACACTGT